>NW_027421452.1:0-36657 GCF_009905375.1 Apium graveolens
CTATCTATCTGTGTGATAGAAGCCGAGTAGGATACCAGCTATTGTTTAATTGCTTCAAGTACTAAAGGCTGGCCACCTTCTGTACTAACTATGCGATAAAAGTGTTCATGATCATATGATCTCTCAACAAATTCCTTTACTTCTATTTGATTGATCAAATTTTGGAAAATAGAAACAACTGAAAAAGGATAATAAATGGTGGTAGTATGCGGAATGGAAACACATTCGTGATACTAAGGTTGACGTGGTTATTAAAGGTTATAGAACGCTAACGAGCAAAAGTATAACCAGTATAATATAGGACGGAAGGATAGCGATTACGAACTGGAAAAGATGGGTATTGAGAAGCAAAAGCTATAATGTTAGAAGCTATGATGAGAGTCTGTGTAATAGACTTGAAAGAATTTGGAATGATCACTTAACGCGGATTAAGTTATCTTACGACAATAGATCTATGTCATTATCGAGATGTCGCCTTATGAGATCCTTGAGGGAAGACAATGTCGATCTCCTTATGTTAGGATGAAGTTGTAGAGCGCAAGATGCTCGGACCCGCAGTTGTCCAAAGGACCAAGGATATGATAGATCTAATCAGAGGACGGCTGGTAGTAGCCCAAGATGGATGATAAGTATGTTGATTTGACACGAAAGGATAAAGAGTATGAAATAGGGGACCTAGTAATGTTATAGGTATCCCTTGGAAAGGATTGATGAGGTTCGGAAAGAAAGGAAAGCTAAGTCTACAATTTGTTGGACCCTTGGATATATTAAGACGTTTGGGAAGTTAGCATATGAGCTAGCCCTAACCCCGAACATGTAGCAGGTCGTAACGTGTTTCACGTATCAATGTTAAGGAAGTGTAATTCAGATGCCAGATAAATGGAGGCATATGAGCGCATAGATATGCAACCCGACGTAACCTATATGGAGCAACCAGGAAGGGTTATAGAGTGAAAAGGAACAAGTGCTTAGAAGAAGGATTATCAAACTAGGCAGAGTTTGGTGGTAGAACCACAATATGGGAAAATTGACTCAAGAGTTAAAAGTGTAATGCTAAGAAAGTATCCCCATTTGTTTTCTATCTGATTCCGGGACGGAATCCTTTTAAGGAGGGAAGACTGTAATAACCCCAAAATTTTCAACTTTTTGTAACCCTTGTGAATAGTGTTTTAGCTGAATGAAGAAACTTTTCACGCCACACTATGTAGGGGTTCTGATATGGATATTCTGCGATATTATTAGTACTCTATGTAGTATATAAGTGTATGTAAATATTGTCAGAATCCAATTCCGAACACTTTGGTTTTTCCCGGAAATCCACTAGATACGGAGAGAATTGAGTATAAGGTAACAGGATAAAAAGGATTTAAATTAAAGGATTATGATAGAGGATCATAAAAAGGAATATAATGTATGAGAAAGGTTAAGGGAACCTAAGTAATAAAATCCCGGGTATGATCCTTCAAACGATAAACGAAAACGAAAGTTAAGCGAACCGTATAGCAGATCAGCGGTCATTAGGCAAACGATTAGGAAGTTAATCAAAGGGATTAGTGGGAATGATGTCATCCAACCAATAGAAAGAGGACAAGGAAGGGGGATGACATCATGAGGATGACATAAGCATGACATGGGAAGGAAGGAGGTGTGGTGGCTTGTAACCACACAAATTCAAGGGCAAAAAGGTAAGTTACTAAATCAAATACAAAAACCAAGCAACCAAGCCAAGTAAAATCATTTTCATCAAAAATCAAAAAGAACCAAGGCATTTGTTCTTCATTGCTCACGGCTTTTCACTATTCAAAAGGCAAGAATTTTCAAAAATTCAAGATCCAAGCTTCCTAAATTGGTGAGTAAATTCCCTAATCATCTTCATGCTTAGTTAGGGCTATACCATGAGTTTAAGCCATTAATTCCTTCTCAATCTTCTCCATTTAATCAAAGAAGAAGACAATGAATAGTGTTTTCAAGTTTTTAACTTGAAGTTTTTCTTGTTTTTCTTGAAGATCCAAGCTTTCCTAAGTCTTCTCAAAGCTTCTTAAGGCTTCCTAGCTCCACCCACCACTTCAAGGAAGGTATACCATCTCCAAACCCTAGGTTCCTATATATTATAAGGTTATTTTGATTAGTAGGATGATATTGTAGCTTGTTATGATTTAGAGTTGGATTTGGAATGGTAGTGAAATGGAATGGTAATTGTTGTGGTTTTGATTTAAAAGAACTTAAGTATGATTAAAGTTAAGTTTAGGCATAAGTATGAATGATTAAATTGAATTGGTTGGGATTGTTATGATGTGATAAGGATGGGTGTTGGTTGTATGTTGGATTTGAGGTTGGTTTGTGGTTGGTTTTGAATAGGTTAAAATTTGGAAATCGCGTAAACATAGCCGTCGTAACGTCCGATTTTCTTTGGACTGTTTTTGTGCATAGCATTAGGACCCGAGAACCCCTGCTAGAATATGACCACTGCCATGTTTAGATAGCTCATGTTACGAGCTTCGTTTTGATATGTAGTTCGTTCGATTCCGATTTACGGTTTAGGAGAAACGACCGTTTCAAGTAACGGCGTTTCGCGAACGAAACTTTTCCCCCGCCTTACTTTGAAACATAGGTTAAAGACCAAAAGGGTTAATTAATGTATGAAACATTTATGGTAAGTGTGTTAGGCAGTTGGTAAGACACCCGCGAAGGAATCGCTTTAAAACTCGTAAAGGTTAAATTATTAAAAATGGTGGAGCCGAGGGTACCCGAGTGACTTAAGCGAATCAGTGAGCGCAAAACTAGCGTTAGAGTCTAAGTTAGTTAAAGTATAGATTTACAAGTGATTTTGGTTTAATTCCAACTTACTTGTTGTTTTAGGTTACCAGACTCGTCCCGAGCCTTTTATCACCCCAAGTCGCTCAGGCAAGTATTCTATCCGTTATACTGTTGTTGTGATGTAAATATATATATGCATTATCTTGTGATATTGCATGATTGTTATTAGCAAATTTTGCGATATATTGGAGCATGCTAATATGGTATATATGCATGTCTGTTTCGTAATCTGGTTATCTATCTGTTGATTTTAATGCTTATAGTTGCATAATACCTATGCTAGAGGATAGCGGTAACTTGCATATACCCTTAATATAGGGACCCAAAGGTGAAAATATTTCTAAAACCGGGAGTCGAGGATCCCGAGTAGATTTTGTATATATGGATATGGATATATATATATTTATATTATATGGTTATAGTTTTCCAAACTATTGATCGAATAAGGTTTATTCGATAACTTTAACTTTATTTTATTATTGAATATTATTTCGAATATTATTCGAAGGCGTATGACTCCTTTTATATTATTTATTGAATATTATTTTGAATATTCATTCGAAGGCTTATGACTCAGTTTATATTATTTAATGAATATTATTTGAATATTCATTTGAGGATCTATGACTCCGATTATTTGCTGATATATATTCTTTATTTTATTAAAGAATAAGGTGTCAATAATCAAACTTATTTTCGATTATTCAAATAAAGAGTACTTTCATATAAGTATATCTTTGGTTATTTAATACTCGTTTCAAGTATAAGTTTTTACTTCTACTTCAATTATTTTTATAAAGATTATTCTTCATGGGAATATATTTAAATATTAACATTCAGTCATTTTCTAAATATTCTGGGGACTGATTTACTTCATTAAATCAGTTTTACTCCAAACACTCTTTAAAGTGTTTTCGAGTCTTTAAAATGATTTTCAAAAGTTAGAGCGGATCCCAAAACTATTTTTATATTTAAGATCTTCCTTTTAAAAAGGGGATTTAAATACTCGCTCAAAACATGGGGGATCCAGCTCGGTGGTGTGTTTATATTCGCAACAAGGTTGCTGTCTTGGTAAAAGAGTTTTTGATTACTTACCCAATGTTCGGGAAGTAAAATTCTTGGAACAAGTTAATCCATTAACAGGCATCGCCTGGGAAATATCGGTGAGTTTTCCTTTCCAACTAGATACGACTTCTTGTTGGAGCCGTATCAACAAGTTTCTACTTGGGGAAAGGGGGAAACGAGCTTTACGTTTCAGAGTCATGGATTTCATCTGAACTAGGAGTGGCGTAAGTGGTCGAGTAGCGCCGGCCCAGCCTTATTATATTGGCCCAAATGGCCTGGAAGTTCCGCTAAGGCGGTCCATTCCTTAGGAGTTCAGTGTTCGGTTGACAAGTAAATCCGACAGGTTCTCCTCTACATGTAGAAAATGGTGGGGTTGTACTACTACGACTGATCATCGTAAGTGGTCTTCCTGGCGCGGTAAAACTCCCGTAATGAGTTCATCATCCATTTGGATAATTCTGCAACACTACCCGTAGCATTCCGATTGAAAGGCTACTAATGGGTGGTTGCCGAAGCATTGACAGGGTCAAGCATTTTTATTGGTATATCCATTGAATGAAGTATCTCGTAACTTCATCTCTTTTCAAATATTTCAAAGATCAAATATTTTCAAGTTTTATTGTGGTCTCATCTATGGGATGACCTCGTGAATCTTATAATACTTTGAACGGTGGTAGTTCAAGTAGCTTTATAAATGATATAAGTGTAGTGAAGTATTTGGTAACTTCATTCCTTGTTTTACTTATATCTAGTAAGTAATTATCTTACACATGATAAAGATTCTAATAAGTATCCATTTAGATACTTATATTATTGTTATCACTATTATTATCTTGCGAGCTGTAAGGCTCACTCTTGCTTTATTTCTTCATCACACAACAACAGTTAGGAAAGATGGCCAGACTCCAGCAGACCCAGCGCAAGCGCGTGGGAAGCGTCCCGCGTCTTCCCGATGATGTTGTAGCTGCTATAGCTGCAGAGGTAGATCTATTGTAGATCATACTATCTACTTTTGAGAATCAATTATGTATAATTATAACTTGTGGCAGATAATGGCAATCAACTGTAAATTTATCAAGTAATCATTTTGGGTTGTAATAACTTTTAAATTGTGGATTCAAAGACTTGTACTTATTTCAATTTCATCTCTGAGACTATAACGGGTTGTGGTGTGTGTTAGTGTGGGGTCACAGCATAAGGTTATTTTTATTAAGTAAGTGAAGTGGTATTGTGGAATGAAAGACCATGACGACCCGGATCCCCGACCCCGGATCTGGGGGTGTTACAACTAAGGAGATATGGGATGCTCTGGAAACAAGGTGTCAGGGAACTGACACAATTAAGAAGAACAGGAAGACAATACTCACTCAAGAGTATGAACACTTTGACTCAAAGACTAATGAGTCATTGAATGATTTATATGATAGATTTGTCAAACTTTTGAATGATTTGTCATTGGTTGATAAAGAGTATGATCTTGAAGATTCAAACCTTAAGTTCCTGTTAGCTCTTCCTGAATGCTGGGATTTGAAGGCAACGACAATAGACAACTACAATCTTGATGAAACAACTCTTGACGAAATCTATGGAATGCTCAAGACTCATGAGCTGGAGATGGAACAAAGAAGCAAGAGGAAAGGAGGAAAGTCAAGGACAGTTGCTCTTAAGGCTGAAGAAGAATTCCCCAAAGCAGCTTCCTCAAAGAAAGACAAGGGTAAAGCTCTTTTCATAAAGTCTGATACTGAGTCATCAAGTTCTGAGAGTGATGATGACTCAGATTCTGAAAGCTTGCCTGAGACTGATGCTGATGAGGATGATGAAGCTGTGTGCTCTTATGGTGAAAGGAATCACAAGATTGCATACAGGAAGTTCAGGAAGGGAAAGAAGTTTTCCAGAAAAGCATAAGTTCTGATAAGAAGAATTTCAGAAGATCTGAAGGCAGAGGAGGAAAGTCTGACAGAGGAGATTACACCAATGTTAAATGCTATAACTGTGGTGAGAAAGGCCACATATCTCCTGACTGCAAGAAGGTAAAGGGTGACAGAGGCAAGGCTCTTGTCACAAAGCAGAAAAGCTGGACAGACACTCAGACTCTGAAAGTGAGGAGAACTATGCATTGATGGCAAATGCTGATAAAGAAAGTGCTGAGAGCAGTTCTGAAGCTGCTGAAACAAAGGTACCTCAGACTACTTATGCTTTTCATACTGATGATATTAATGAGTTGAGAAGATATCTTAAAACCATGTTTGTTAGTTATAGAGATCAAACTTAACATGTGAAAGATTAACTTCTGAAAATCTTGCTTTAAGAAAAGAAATGATTTCTTAGAAAAAGAGTTAGTTATTCCATCAAACTCAGAAGGATAGAGATGATGCTTTTTATGTTAGGGATGAAGTGCTAAAAATGAATGAATCTCTAAAAACTGAGTTAGAAAAGGAAAGAGAGATAATCAGGACTTGGACTAACTCTGGCAGAACAACTCAAAATTTGCTAAGTATGAAAATTGGAAAGAGGGCTTAGGTTATGGAGAGAATAAGAATGATAAAGGAACTGAAGAAATTAAGCCTGTTGTTAAGCAAAAGCCAAAGTTAAAACCTGTTAAGTTTGTAACTGTAAAGTCTGATAATGAGAAATCAGAAGTTAAAGAGGAATTAACTTCTGACAAACTAAAACAGGAAAAGACAGCTGAAGTAAACATAGGCTTAATGACAAAGAAGCAGCTTAAGCATAAGCTGAAAGATGTCAAGAATGCAAACAAGGTAAAATCACCTAGGAAAAATAGGAATGGAAAGGAAGGTGTGAATAAAAGCAATGATTATAAACCTGTTCCTGATGCTCCTAGGAAAACATGTCATAACTGTGGAAGTTCTAACCATCTGGCTTCTTTTTGCAGGAAAAATAAGAATATTAACTCCTTACCTTCAAAATCAGGAGTTAAGAGTCAGTCAGTTAGATACAAACCACAAAATCCTTGTTTTCATTGTGGTAGTTTATGGCATTCCATTTATACTTGTAAGGAATATCATAGTTTGTACTATGATTATTATCAAATAAAACCTTCTTTGAAGAAAGTTTCCATTGTTCCTTCTAGTGTAAATTCTGATTCAAAGTCTGATAATGTAAATTCTGATAAGAAAAATGTTAACATAAACTCTGATGCTAAATCCGCTGCAAATGTTAACAAACTTAATAAGGCCAAAGGATCCAAGCAAGTCTGGGTCCTTAAAACTAATAATTAGTGGTCTTTGTGATTGCAGGGCAACAGGAAAAATATTCTAGTTCTGGACAGTGGATGTTCAGGTCATATGACTGGAAATAAGGCCCTGCTATCAGACTTTGTGGAGAAAGCTGGCCCAAGTGTTTCTTATGGAGATGGCAACATTGGAAAAACATTGGGATATGGCAATATCAATCTTGGAATGTCATCATTAAAGAAGTAGCTCTGGTCTCAGGACTTAAACACAACCTACTGAGTATAAGTCAAATCTGTGACAGAGGTTATCATGTTGATTTCTTTGAAGAACACTGTGAAATTGTGAGTAAATCTAAAGGCAAAGTTGTTCTGAAAGGATACAGACGTGGTAACATTTATGAAGCTAAGCTTTCAACAAGTACTGATGGCTCTGCAATCTGTCTGTTAAGTAGAGCATCAATTGAAGAAAGCTGGAATTGGCATAAGAAACTCTCTCATTTAAATTTCAACAATATAAATGAACTGGTCAAGAAAGATCTTGTGAGAGGATTGCCAAACACAGTATTTGCTCCTGATGGTCTTTGTGATTCATGTCAGAAAGCCAAACAAAGAAAATCTTCATTCAAGAGCAAGACTGAATCATCAATTCTTGAGCCTTATCATCTTATACATGTTGATCTATTTGGTCCAGTAAATGTCATGTCTATTGCAAAGAAGAAGTATGCGTTGGTCATAGTGGATGAGTTCACCAGATACACATGGGTGTATTTCTTGCACACAAAAAGTGAAACTGCATCTATCTTGATTGATCATGTCAAACAGCTGGATAAAATGGTCAAAGATTCTGTGAAAATTTTAAGGAGTGATAATGGCACTGAGTTCAAGAATTTGATAATGGAAGAGTTCTGCAAAAGCCATGGAATAAAGCAGGAATTTTCTGCTCCTGGAACTCCACAGCAAAATGGAGTTGTTGAAAGGAAGAATAGAACTCTCATTGAAGCTGCACGTACAATGCTTGAAGAAGCAAAGCTTCCAACCTATTTCTGGGCTGAAGCTGTGCAGACTGCTTGTTTTACTCAAAATGCAACACTCATTAACAAGCATGGAAAAACACCATATGAGATGGTGAAGAAAAAGAAGCCAAATCTGAAATATTTTCATGTATTTGGATGCAAGTGTTTTGTTCTCAAGACTCATCCTGAACAGCTATCAAAGTTTGATCTAAAAGCTGATGAAGGAATCTTTGTTGGATATCCACTTTCCACAAAAGCCTTCAGAGTCTATAATTTGAGAACAAAAGTGGTCATGGAATCTATCAATGTCTCTTTTGATGACAAGAAGATCACTGGTCTTAAAGATTTTTGACCATGATCAGCTGAGATTTGAAAATGAAGACTCATATTCTGATACTGAAAATCCTGACAGTCTAAGTCCTGATACTGCAAACTCTGATGGATTAAACTCTGATGTTATTGAAACTGTGGTGACTACGTTAAAGGAAGATGCCCTATGCAGGGGGAGCATACTCAAGATCCTACCACATCTCAAGAAACATCGAACATGCATCTGGCTCTTCAAGTTCTGATTCGTCAAGTTCTGATAAGCCAAGTTCTGATAGTGCTGAAAATCTAAATACTGAAGAATCCAACTCAGAGAGCATAGTTTCAGGGGGAGCATCAGAAAATGAAAATGAAGATAGCATGGATCATGGGGGAGCATCCAGTTCTAGAGAAAACCTTCCATCTGCAAGGAAGTGGACAAAATCACATACACCTGATTTGATAATTGGAAATCCTGATGCAGGTGTCAGAACTAGAACAGGTACTTCAAATGAGTGTCTTTACAATTCTTTTCTCTCTCAGACTGAGCCAAAGAAAGTGGAAGAAGCTCTTCAAGATGCTGATTGGGTGCAAGCAATGCAGGAAGAGTTGAATGAATTTGAAAGAAACAAAGTCTGGACCCTAGTACCAAGACCAAAGAATAGATCTGTTGTTGGTACAAAGTGGGTATTCAGAAACAAAACTGACAGTGATGGCATAATTACAAGGAATAAGGCAAGGCTGGTTGCAAAAGGATATTCTCAACAGGAGGAATTGATTATGATGAAACATTTGCACCAGTTGCTAGGTTAGAAGCCATAAGGATATTTTTGGCTTATGCTGCTCACAAAAAGTTTACTGTCTTTCAAATGGATGTGAAAAGTGCTTTTCTCAATGGAGAATTGGAGGAAGAGGTATATGTTGAACAACCTCCAGGTTTTGTAGATACCAAACATCAGATTATGTCTACAGACTTGACAAAGCACTTTATGGACTTAAGCAAGCTCCTAGAGCATGGTATGAGACTTTAGCTCAGTTTCTTCTGGAAAGTGGATTCAACAGAGGGACAATAGACAAAACACTGTTCTACCTCAACCATGGAAAGGACTTACTTCTGGTCCAGATTTATGTTGATGATATCATTTTTGGATCTACAAATGACAAACTTTGCAAGAAGTTTGCCAAACTAATGCAGTCAAGATATCAGATGAGTATGATGGGGGAACTTAGCTATTTTCTGGGCCTTCAAGTCAAGCAGAATGAGGAAGGCACTTTTATTTGTCAAACCAAGTACACCAGAAACTTGCTAAAGAAATTTGGAATGCAAGATTGTTCAAGTGCATCCACTCCAATGGCCACTGCAACAAAACTGGATAAGGATACCGGTAAATCAGTAGATATTACTGACTACAGAGGTATGATTGGCTCTCTACTCTATCTAACTGCTAGTAGACCTGATATCATGTATGCTACCTGTCTTTGTGCAAGATTTCAAGCAGATCCAAGAGAACCTCACTTAACAGCTGTAAAAAGAATCTTTAAGTATCTTAAAGGAACAGCTGCTCTGGGATTATGGTATCCTAGAGAATCAGATTTTAAACTAATAGGTTACTCAGATGCAGATTTTGCAGGTTGCAAAATTGACAGGAAAAGCACAAGTGGAAGCTGCCAATTTCTTGGAGGCAGATTGGTTTCTTGGTACAGCAAGAAACAAAAGTCAATTTCCACATCAACTGCAGAAGCAGAGTATATTGCTGCAGGAAGCTGTTGTGCACAGATTCTTTGGATGAAGAATCAGTTACTGGATTATGGGTTAACATATTTCAAAATCCCTATTTACTGTGATAATCAAAGTGCTATTGCTATGACAGGTAATCCAGTTCAACACTCAATGACAAAGCACATCAGCATCAGGTACCACTTCATCAGGGAACATGTGGATGAAGGTACAGTGGAATTGCATTTTGTTCCCACAGATCAACAGTTGGCAGATATCTTCACAAAACCATTATGTGAAGCTACTTTTACAAGATTGGTAAATGAACTTGGAATGGTTTCAGGTTCTTCTCTAAATCTGCTTAGACTTGTTCTGTGTTATCAGACTTTATGCTCAGTATTTACAGAATTAATCTCATTGTGTATTCTGTGCTTAATTGATAAATGTCTTTAAGTACTGACTGTTGTCTGATATATGTTTCTAAACTCTGATAAGTGATATGTCTGTTCTAGTACCTATTCAATCCTATGAGGATAACTGTGCTAGATACTGACCTAGTAGTCTTCAATAAACAAATGATTCCATGGAAGAAGTAATTATTTCAGTGGAAATCTTATGACACTAGCAAATTCTGATAATGAGCTTAGTTAAGTTCTTTGTATATCTTATTACTAAGTCACAAATTAGAATAATGCTACTCATCTGTTAAGTTCTGATACTAGTAAAACTGCTGAATGTACTAAGTGCTGATAACCTCTCTTATCAAAAAAAAGCAAAAGCAAAAAGAAAAAATCAGGTACTCCTTTGAGATCTAGAGTAAAAATGTGGAAGGGACGACCCAAGTGCATTGCTGGTATTAAGTAAATATGCATCAGAAAAGCAAAATATTTTCTTGGTGACTTTTCACACTCTATGATTACTGGAGAAATACTCTGAAAATAGCATAAATTCTGATAAACAGTCGTGACTCACTTACACTGAGAAGCCACTGTAAAATAGAATTTCAAAAGATGCATAAAATTAGCACAAAATAGTTGAGGTGGACTCAAGCATAACTCATTCTCAGTAGGTTTCAGGACAATGACAGATCTTTAGCAAAATTTTAGTTATGCCTTATTTCTAAGATGTACTGAAGTGAATCAGACTTTACTCTTTGTCTGTTTTTAGCTTAATGCACACACTAATCACTCCATCTGAATGATGAAAATTTCTGTGGTGGTCTATGTTATTTTAGATAAACAGTCATTGTCATTATTGCACAAATTCTGAGGACAAGTTCTAAGTTACACGTTCTGATGATTAAGTTCTGACGTCCATAACTCAGAACTTGTATGAGTATTTACTAAGATAGGCATTCCTTTTTCGAGTTAAGAAATTATGTTCTGATGACTGTTAAGTTCTGGTATAGGTCTAAGTTCTGATTTCTCAGTCTAATCCTTTACTTGGCTTATCTTTGAATAAAATTTGATAACAGTCTCAGTTTGTACTCGAATATGTTGAAGTGGAAGATTAATAGTCACTATGATTAGGATTAATGGTATTTGTACTTGAACAGTCCACTGTTTCTTGTGTTTGTGCGGTCTAGACCATGATTCCTCTTTCCAATGACTGTTATTCTTTTTCAAAGTCTAGGGAGACGAGGTAGAATTAATTCTACCTGTCAGCATTAAATATCTTTGCGTCTTGGCATTCTCTTGCCTATATAAGCAACCACTTCACATCAGTCTTTCCATCACATTCTTCTCACACACTTATCCTCCTTCTTCTATCAAAAACAATGGTTCGATACAACATGTTTTTGAACAACCAAACCTTCACAATGGAGCTAAGTTGTGCCGATGGCAGCAGGAGTGGCATGTAACAGCCATTCCTGAGGAGATCTGGGATTCTGTCCCACAGGAGGTGCTGACTCACCTTCTATTCTTCTATATGGATTACCATCGCCATCTGGAGCGATTGGAGGAGGAAAGGCGGGAAGCTATCCGTCAGCAAGAGCGAATCATACGACTCGCCATCTTGTTCGTCGAAGATAGGAAGAGGAAGATGACTTAATCTCTCTTCTTCTTCTGTTCTTCTTCATCATCTCAGCTTTGTCAGGCTTCTTAGCTAGGACTAAAGCTGTTGACGTTAGGATTAGAAGCTTAGGGAAAATCTTGTATAAGTAGATGTTTTCCATTTCATAAATGTATTGACTTGATATATTAATGAAAATTGTTTTTACTTCAAGATTTTGTCTCTGAGTTATTTTATCTTGTGTTGATAAATCCTGATTGATATTCTGATGACCATTTAAATTGTTTTATTTAAGTTCTGATTCTCTGTCAGCACTTATTCATCGAAATTATCTCGGTCATTTTTAACATGATTATTTTCAGAATATTAATGTTGCAGTGAAAATAATTCAATCAGTGCTAACGGTTTAAATTTTGAATTAAAACTGTTTCTCTTGATAAAGGAACGGTTTTTCCTTGAAACAGGCAACTGGGTAAGTAATCATTCCTGTTTTCTCGAGCCCAGTAACTATCCGTTATTACTGCATGTCTGACAGGTGTCCAACGGTAATATTTTTTTGTATAAGTACAGCAGAGAGAAGATTTCTTAATCTTTTTAATTTCTTCATCTTTTCTCTCTTCTTACTTTTACTCTCCTTCACTTTACTTTTCCGTTGTTTTCATACAGACATTATATCAAACACCTATCAGGCATACTTAATCTCAATTTTTTTCACATGGCACCAAAGGATTTAATCATTGATGGAGCAAAGTTTGTTCCAAACAACTATGCTGCAATTCTTGATCATGCTGAAGCTCCATCTGAATTGCACTTTGTGCAAGATCTTCTTGCACATAGTGAGGTTGGGTACGCCTTAACTCAGCCTGAATTATTTTCAAGTCAACAAGTTCTGAGGTTCTGGAGGACTGGATTTTTGATGATGGTGGTAACCGTGGAACTCCCAGTATTATCTTCCAAGTGGGTGATTCATCTTTGTAGTCACTCCTGGTACAGTACGCAGGGCTTTACATCTTCCAGAGGATTGTACTTTCTCATTCCAGAGGACTCAGCCCTTCGGGAGTTAATGGCTGAATTGGGATATGAAAAGAGTCTGACGAAACTTGGACAGTTGAAACGGGCTAATATCAGAAGAGAATGGAGTTTCTTCTTTGATTGCATCACCAAAGCTTTTGGGAACAAATGTTCAAATTTTGATGCTATCCCAATTCTGAGTCAGCACATAGGGTATGCTATTATCCATCAAACTCATTTTGATTTTGCAACTGGAATAATTGGTTTTATTGGGGATAGGATGACAGAGGATCGAGATGTTGTTTATTTTGCTAGATTCTGTCAACTTATTTACACTTATTGTACTGCTGAACCCAGTTAGTCAGCACTCAAACCCCACCTTTTAAGGTTGCAAAAAGGTACTTTAACGACCTGATAAATGCTGACACAAGAAATCAATGGTGAGACATTACAGATTCCTCAGTCTGTGAAACAGATTCTGGTAAATGCTGATCCTGACTTACAATCTGTTTACTCAATGTTCAACCAACTCCCAACACCAAAATCCATCAACCTCAGTACCTACCTCTCATTCTACTCAACCTACCCTCAGAACTTATCTCAAATCCTATCTCTCCACTTCACAGACTGCTCAACCTTCTTCTTCAGCACCTACTGTGAAGCCTACATCCTCTAAGCCAAAGAGAACAAAGACTGTTCCTCAAACACCTCAAAAGAGGAGGAGATTACTTTGAGAGATGAATCAGATTCTGAGGAACAGATTCCTTCTTCAGAACCTGTGGTTGAAGCTGAGAAGCAACTTCTCAGAAGGATTCTGCAATTGGGGGTTCTAGGCTTCTCAAGAGGCTTAGACGTATGATAGTTCCTGAAACTCCCAAGGAATCCAAATCAACAAGGAAGTACAAGAAACAGAGGGCACAAAGGCCAGTTTCAGATGATGAGGAAAGCAGCTAAGGAAGGGGATCAGGAATCTCTGATCTCACAAGACAAGGAATTTGCTCCAGTCACTTCTTCTCCATCAACTCCATCTCAGGAAGCTGTATCTGACAAGGCTAACTCACCATCTGTGTCTCTTGTTGATCCAGGCACAAGTGCTGAAATTGATATTCAGAACCTGGTTGTGCCTGAAATACTTTTCTTAGAAGCTCCAACAGCAAATAATCCTTCCACAACACCTGTTACTGATGCTGTTCAAACTCCAGAGTTATCAACAACACCTTCTCTGCATCAAGATGCTGATGATCAGATTTTAGGTGAGCATCAGGATATGGCTGTTGATCAGAACTTAGTATCAGATCAGCAATTAGAGGATGCTGAAGCCTCCATTGCTACTCACACTGTTGTCTTATCAGAAGATACTGATTCTTTAAGTTCTGATGCTGCAAATGTTGGAGATACTGGTGAAGCTGCTACAACTGTAGATGCTGATGAAGCAGGTCCTTCAGGACATACTCCTCCACCGACTCTTCCTAAGTCTGAACTGGTAAAGGAGTTTGTTATCAGGGATGCACCAGTACCTTGGAGTGAAACTCCTGCAGGTCAGGAGTGGACTAAGGAATGGAACTCAGTTTCATGTGTTCCAAATGCTTTACATCTTGCTGAGCACTTGACTAAAGCTGATGAAATGTTAAATTCTGATGATTTTAAAACCCAGCTTAGAGTCACTGCATTGAGTACTAAACATCTACAAGGTCTTCATTCCAATACTCATGCAGAGCTACACAAGATTCAGGAGAACTTTATCAAACAGGAACAAGTTTGGAAAATTGATAAGAAAAAGTTCTTCCAACCTACCATTGACAGGGTTGCTTATATTGAGAAAACTCAAGAGAAGCAACAAGCTCAGATTGATCAAATTCTGACAAATCAAGCTTCTCAGCAATCGCAACTTACTGAAATCCAGACCTCAGTGGAACTACTTATCTCTCTTTTATTACCTGCTGATGCCAAAAAGGGGGAGAAGGTAATTAAGTCCAAATGCAAAACCAACAAGACACTGCAAGGAAAGGATGATGGAAAAGATGACCAAGGAACTCTGGAATGGGTAGTGGTCATAGTCAAGGTAGAAGGTTTACATCAAGACAAGCTAGTCACAGAACAAGTTCTGATACTGGGAAAAGAATAAGTTCTGCTGCTGGTAAAAGGATAAGTTCTGATGAACTTCTAGATCTTGATGAGGAAATGTCAAGACAGTTATTTCTTCAAGAAAATCCAGGGATGGACTTGGAAAGTTTAAAGGAAGAAGAAGCCAGACTTAAATCAGAGAAAGTCACATCTAAATCTGAAGCTTCTGGTAAAAAGTTACTTCCAAAACCTAAAGGCATTGTGATCAAAGAAAGGATACATACTGAAGCAACTTTGGCTAGATCACAACCACAGATAGATCCAAGATCCAAGGGTAAAGAAAAGGTTGGTGAACCTATCAAGCCTTATGTACCTCCTGAGGAAGAAGAAATTACTGATGGAAAAGATGATCTTGCTCTGACTACAAGAAAAGTTCTTAAAACAACCTCTGACATGGCTCAAGTTGTTCAGAGTCAAGAAATTGTAAGTTCTGATATTCAGAAGCAAGTAACCTCTGACAGTGCTCAAGTTAACTTGATATCAGAAAATAGATCTAAACACTCCTACCAGGATTCACTAAAGCAAAACAGACTCAATCTTTGAAGACTACTGCAAGTGGTTTTGAAGCAAGAGTAGTTACTGGAAAGGAAGCTAGAGATAAAACTGGATTGGGAAGTGCTGATGAAAGAAGAGTACACAACACTACCAATGATCCAACTTCCTTGAGTGAACCAGGTATTGGAGCAACTCCTGAGAGATTGAATCAACTGGAATCTGTACAGATGGTTTACCATACCTACTTGAAAGAATACATCATGTTGTATTTCATGACAGATGGTAGGGTTTATCATATAAGACAAAATGCCATTCCTTTGAAGTATTTTGAAGAATTGGAGCATGTACTTTTCTTACTTCAAGTGGATGACAGAATAACAGAGACTGCTGCAAACTACTTAAAAGAACAGATTCAGAGACAGAAAAGGCTTTATTCTGTTAAGTCTGACAGCATATATGTTCCAAAGTACAGAGATCACAATGGTGATATTGTTGATATGAAGCCTAATACTGCACAGATCAGAACGTATCTTGGTATTAAGGGACTTGAATTCAATCTTGAATCTGACAAAGCTTATGTCATAAGACTAGATCAGGAGTTAAAAAGCAAAGATTAATGATCTCAGAGCTGCAATCTTTCAAACTGGTGAAGATACTGCAGAGCTTAAAGGTGTTAAAAGGAGAATGATTGATGAACTAAGATATGCTGAGAAATGTTTGTTGAAGAACTATCTCAGAACAACTCCTGACATCAGAGAGATCAGAAAATGAAGAAGCCAAGTCGAAGATCTACAACTGCTTAAATTCTGATATTTATACAGATTGAAGTTGTTATCAGAAGTTGAAATTGGTAAAACTTTAAGGACTGTAAGTTGTAGTTATCTAGTCTATTTCTCATGCATTTGTACTTAATGTTTTTGACATCATCAAATATCTGTTAAACTTGTATATTTTGTTAATTTACAAGTTGGGGGAGATTGTTAGATATATTTGATAATGTCATGGCTAATATGTTTTATGTTTAGCTTTCAGATCTTACGTGAACAGGATAAATCAGTACTTAACTGTTGATCAGTACTTATACTGGAAGTCAGGACTTAAGGATATCAGTACTTATATTATCAGGAGATAATCATCAGAAGATAGATATCAGAACTTAAGTGCTGAAGGACAATCAGATAAGGACAGTAGCTGATTAAAGGAAAGAAGATCGAGATAAACATAAGAAGAGATATGCATGAAGAAGGAATTCCGTGAAGAATGGAATACTTGGAAGAAAAGATATCTGATTGATATATTTTAGGAAGCAGAATTATATTCCATATCAATTAGCGATTATCTTGTAACTGTGTATATAAACACAGGCATAGGGTTTACACTATAAGTGTTATCATTATCGAAGTTATTATTCTTATAACCCTAGCAGCTCTCGTGATATTTGTTCATCACTGAGAGGTAACAGTTCCATACTGTAACAGAGTTTATTGTTTCAATAAAGTTTGTTTTCTGTTACTTAAGTTCTTAAAGTTCGATTTGAGTGTACTATACACTGTATTCACCCCCTCTACAGTGTGTGTGACCTAACATAAGCTATAAATCAGGGATATTAAATTATGTACAATTGTTATACTAATTGCTAGCTATAGTTTAGGGATCCTATAATGTTTACATGATATAGTACATCTAACCCCCCCCCTCAAGTTGGAGAGGGAGGACATCCTGGACACACTCCCAACTTGCTTACAAGTCGTTGAAATTGGTCTGCACCCCAGGGTTTTGTAAATATGTCTGCAAGCTGGCTTCTAGTTAAAATATGAGAAGGAGAAATAAGTCCAAGAGAATTTTCTCTCGGACAAAATAACAATCTAATTCAATATGTTTAGTGCGTCATGAAAGATGGGGTTCTCGGTGATATGGATGGCCGCTTGATTATCACAATAAACTGGAATGGGATTGTTGAAAGGAATACGTAGATCATGAAATAAATAATGCAACCACTACAACTCAGCAGTGAGGTTTGCAAGAGCTCTATACTCTACCTCCGTTGAGGAACGAGAGACGGTTGATTATTTTTTTGATTTCCAAGAAATAGGACTTGCACCTAGCATGGTGAAGTATCCAGTTGTGATCGACGAGTTATGGGACAACCAGCCCAGTCTGAATCAGTATAACCTTGCAAGCGCAGGGAGCTTGAAGAAGATAGAAAAATTCCATGATTGATTGTGCCTCGGAGATAACGTAGGACACGAAAAGAAGCATCTAGATGAGAAGTTCGTGGATGTTGCATGAATTGACTAAGATAATTTACTAAAAATGAAATGTCTGGCGAGTAACTGTAAGATATAATAGTCGACCAATTAGACGATGATATTGACAAGGGTCTGACAATGGGGTACCATCAGAAGGGAGTAGTTTGAGATGTTGTTCCATGGGTAAAGGAGATGGCCTTGTGTTGGTTAGGTCGGAATCTTTTAAAATATCCAAAATATATTTACGTTGACAAAGGAAAATGCCTGTTGATGATCTTGATACTTCAATGCCCAAAAAATAATGAAGAGGGCCTAGGTTCTTGATGGGAAAGCGTGACTCAAGCCTAAGGATTAAAGAAGATATCACAGTAGGATTATCACCGGTGATAATTATGTCATCGACGTCCACGAGCACATAGATAGACCCGTTAGAAGTGACCGATGTAAATAAAGAATTATCAGCACGAGATTGGGAGAAACCTACATCTTTTAGTGCTGATGAGAATTTCGCAAACCATCTGCGAAATGATTGTCTTAAACCATAAATTGATTTATTAAGGCGACAAACACGCGGGTCTCCTTCCTTTAAAAGCCAGGCAGCATACACATATAAGCTTCCTCTAATAGACCGCCTCATAAAAATGCATTATTTACATCAAGTTGATGTAAGGGCCATTGCTTGACAGCGACTACAGATAAAAGAGCACGAACTGTGACAAGTTTCGCAACAGGAGCATATGTGTCATGATAGTCAATTCCTTCCTGTTGGGTATAGCCTTTGGCTACGAGTCGGGCTTTGAATCTTTCAATGGAACCATCAGCTTTATATTTGGTTTTATAAACCCACCTACAACCTACTGCTTTCTTTCCTGGCGGAAGAGTGGTGCAGTCCATGTATTATTGGATTCCAAGGCTTTTATTTCAGTTGCCATAGCTTCTCTCCAGTCAGGTGACTTCATAGCTTCAGTAAATGTGCATGGTTCATCAACATTAATGATGGAAGCTAAGATTTTTTGTTGAGATGGAGGAACTTGATGGAAAAGAATAGAAGTAGTGAGAGGATGTGAAGATGACGAGGTGCAGAGATTAAGTTTACATTGATAATCATCCATCT
This sequence comes from Apium graveolens, assembly GCF_009905375.1. NCBI lineage: Eukaryota > Viridiplantae > Streptophyta > Magnoliopsida > Apiales > Apiaceae > Apium > Apium graveolens. The sequence goes on from NW_027421452.1 coordinate 19,118, forward strand.
TCCTTGGAGCACGATGAGTACGTACAGGCCGAGCTAGTGGAGGAGAAACCTCAGGTGATAAACTACTTGAGGAAGAGGGGGAAGGTGATGGAGACGAAGATGAAGATTCTATAGCCGGAGAAGGAGGGCCAGACGAGTTTCCTATATTTGAAAAATCACTTCATAATGAAATTTGTATAATGGAAGGTTGGAACTAGAAATTTATGGACTCACTGGATACGAGGAAGTGGGACGATTTGAACTTTGTATTGGAGTATCTTCGGAAAAATCACATAAAGATTCAGAAGATTCATGTATGAGAAGAAAATCAGTTTGAACTGGCAATGCATCTTTAAATGGAAAAAGATCTTCATGAAAGATAACATCGCGAGAGATAAATATTTTTTAGTCTTAATATTAAGAATTTTATCCCTTATGATTAAATGGGTAACCAATGAAGATACCTGATTGTGCTCTTGCATCAAATTTATGTAAAACATGTGTATTTCGAGCATAACATAGGCACCCGAAGACACGAAGTTTAGTATAATCAGGTGGTGTACCCATAAAAATTTTATGAGGGAATTTAATATGAAGAGTGGGTGTTAGGATTTTATTTATGAGATATGCTGCCGTTAATAGGCATTCTCCCCAATATTAAGAGGAATATTGCTTTAAAACGTAGAGCACGAGCTACATTGAGCAGGTGACAATGCTTTCTCTCAACCACCCCATTTTTGAGGATTGGAAACACAGCTGCGCTGGTGATGTATGCCATTGGCAAAGAGCCAAGATTGAAAATCTCTAGAAAGAAATTTAGACCCATTGTCTGTTCTGATCTTTTGTAAGGCTGGAAGATGAATACAAGTTGATCCAGTTGAAATGGTGCCAATATTTATAGAGAATTGAGTAATAATAGATGCATGAAAATATTTAATAAATGTGAATGTCTCGCACTTTGATTGCATAAGGTATAACTAAGTGCAACGAGAAAAATCATCAATTATAGTTAAAAAATAAGAGCTCCTGTTATGCTTGGGAGAAAAAATGGACCCCATATATCAACATAAATTAATTGAAATGAAGCAGTAGATGAAATTGAAGATTTATTATACGATAATCGTGTTTGTTTTGCCATGGGGCAAACATTACAATGAAATTCTGAAGAAAATTGTATAAAGTTAAAAGAATTACATAATAACTTGAAGCGTGCAGAACTTGGGTGTCCAAGTCTATAATGCCATAGGTTCACTGACAATTTATTAACTATATTAATTCGAGAAATTGGCTGCAGTTGATACAAGCCAACAGTGCAATAGACTCGACCAAGAATTTTATTCGAAGAAGGGTCCTAAAAATAGCATGAAGTGGATGAGAAATGAACAACACAATGCAAATGCTTAATTAGTTGTGTGACATATATCAAGTTTAAAGTAGAAGTTGGGATATGATAAACATCTAGTAAAATGAAATCGGGCGAGAATTGAACATCGCCGATATGAGAAACGGTAGCATAATTACCATCCAGTAGTTGAAATTGTAAATGAGGAGTCATGAGTGTATAATTTTTGAACATAGATAGATCACAACATATATGATGTATGGCACCCGAGTCAATATACCAGGGAATTTTAAAAGGAGAATAAGATTGGTCGGGAGTTATACCTGCCAAATTAACTCTGGTCGAAGCATCATCCTCATTGTCTGGAGTATTCAGTAAGGCGAGAATGCGATTATATTGTTCCGTAATGAAAGTTGGAGAAGGTGCAACAGTAACAGGCTGGACATGATGAGTTGGTGGTGCTGGAACAGGTTGGACAGTACATGTGGCTTTCCGTTGTGAGCCTGATGAGAGGAAGAACGATCAGGAAATCCATGGAGATGATAATAGTGCTCCTTTGTGTGACCATGACGATGACAATGGTCGCAAAATGGCCTCTGCCTTTTTGTTGAAGAACGGAAACACTGAGAATTACCATAAACCTATAGAGCAGCAAATTCTACGAGAGGAGCAATACTGTTGTTGATGATCTGCTGCATTTCCTCTTATTTGACGAGGTTAAACATTCTTTCTGCAGTAGGAATCAGTTCAAGGAGAAGGATTTGGCTCCGGATTGGAGCAAACTTATCATGTAGACCTTGTAAGAACTCCATTGCCGCGATCTCGTGCATGTTGTTTGAGTAAAAACTTGCTAGCCCCGCAAATACATGTCTCAGGTGGGTTAAGAGAGTCCAATTCATCCCACAATGTCTTCATTGAGTGTAATAAACAGTGACTAACTTTTCATCCTGTTTCAAGTTAGAAATTGCAGTTATCAATTGAAATAATTTAGGAGCATTTGCTTGAGAGAACCCGACAAGTAAGTCCTTCCATATATTGAAGGCAGAGTCAGCATACAAGCATGATGATCGAATATCTGGTTCGCACGAGTTCGTAATCCAGCTGACCACGAGATCATCACATCGTTTCCAACAAGCCTTTTTTGTCGGGTCTTTTGGTGGAGGAAGAGAGCCATCAACAAAGGAAAGCCTGCCCTTCGTATTCAACACCTTGGTGATACCGCGAGCCCAACTTGGATAGTTGTCACCATTGAGAAGGGGAGAGTAAAACACAGCAGTAGGGCTGTCACTAGGATGGATAAGATATGGATCAATCTGCTTAAATGTTGAAAATGCAGTTTCTGGAGATTTTTCTGGAGTTGCAGTGATTTTAGGATCACCATTAGCATTTTCAGAATGATGGGGAGATGTGGAGGAGACGCCATCGTTTTCTGCTAAGATGATTTAAGAGAGATGACACAGGTTTAATCTAATACCATGTGAAATAATAAAAATGAAATTGTTATTGATTATTGAACTATTACAACTGAGCTGCTTATATAGCATAAGAATGATACATTCATGGAGAGATTGCAGCAGTAGTTAAGATATGAGAGAAAATCCCTCTAACACTAATTTGTAAGCTATAAATCAGGGATATTAGATTATGTACAACTGCTATTCTAATTGCTAGCTATAGTTTAGGGATCTTATAATATTTACATGATATAGTACAACTAACATGTAGTTTGATCTTTGCAACTGAGTAGATATTGGGCTATATATAAAGCCCCACTTAGTTTCATTTTGTCAGATGGGATTCACAATATAGTCTTTTTTGAGATATTCAGTAGAAACATAACTTTTCATTTACTCTTCTTCTTTCTTTCTTTGATTCTTAGTTCATCAAACATATATGATCTAAATAAATATAAAAGTTACTGGTTGGCAACACGGGACCCGTGCCCCCGAGATTAAAAATAATATCAAGTTATTATATACATAAAATTAAATTTATAATCTGTGCGAAACACGCATTGAAATATAATAAATAAATTTTATTAAATTAGGCAGTTAAAAGAAATTGAAGCAAGTGTATTATGAAATTCCACAATATTTTTTTTACTAATATGACTTATAAATGTAGTTATACTTCTAGTTAGTAAAAATATAATTTTTCATTTAATCTTATTCTTTCTTCTTTGATTCTTAGTTTATCAAATATCTATGATTTAGGTAAATATATAAAAGTTACTAGTTGGCAACCCGTGCGAAACACGAGACCCGGGACCGAGATTAAAAATAAAATCAATTTATATATACATAAAATTAAATCTTATAATCCGTGTGAAACACGGAATTGAAATAAATAATAAATTTTGTTAAATTATGTAGTTAAAAGAAATCGAAGCAAGTGTAATTATGAAATTCCATCGTATAGTTCTTTTTTTACTAATATGACTTATAAATCTAGTTCTAGTTCTAGTTCTAGTTATACACCTAACTATTTTACTTGTTATATAAATCTAACATATTATCTTTTACTAATAGGATTATTTATAAGTAAATCGACGCTTAGATGAACACTAACAAATAGAAATTAAAGTGAAAATAAAGTCCACATGGAGAGTAGAAGTAAATTCTGTTAGTTGGGATTTAATTAAATAAATATAAAAATAGTTTTATGATTTTTTAGTGATTACCAAGATTTGACACTTTTGTATTATAATAGAACATGATTTTACTTATTAGTATAAATAATTGATAATCCGTGCATATCAGATTAAAATATCAAATTAGTATTTGTAGTGCGAAACACAAATCGAAATTAATATATTAATATGAAATATTAAATAGGTATTTGCAAAGAATAATTATGTAGTTAAAAAAAAGGAATCAAATATGAAATTTTCCAGTATAATTCTAGTCTTGTATTGCTTTATTTGTTATAAAAATCTAACATTTAGTTTTGTTTGTGTGAAACGAATTGTATATTATAGATAATTTAATATTAATTAATATTATTTGAAAATTATCTTATAATTGGCTTTTTCAATATAGTTTATTTAATATTACTTAATATTGATAAAAAATCTTTTAAATAAATTAAATAAAATAGACGCTTGCATGAACACTAGTTATTAGAAAACAAAGTTTAGAGAGAATATAAGTCAATTTCTATTATTAGATGGGTATCAAAATTTGTTACTTTGGTACGAAAGTTTCACATATTAATAATAAACAGAGATAGAATCAGACCGATTCCGAAAAGCCTTTCTGGCCCCCTTTGATATATATCAATTTTACTATTTCTAAATCAAGCCAAAAAGGTTTACGGCCCGTGCAATGCACAAGTCTTAATTAATATTTATATATTTTCTTTTCTATTTGTATAATTTTATTAAAATTTTATATAAATAATTAAACTTAAATATGATTATATAATTATAATTTCATTGGGTAGAATTTCAAGTTCGGTACAAATATTATCATAGTATATGATTGATGAGATTTTATTTATAAATAATAATGTAAATGTTTGTTGTTGGTGAGTGAGATCCGAAACTGAAACTTATATGTATCTTTATAATAATATAAATATTTGTTGTTGACGGGATTCGAACCCGGGAACTTATATGTATCTTCATAAATAATAATATAAATGTTTCTTGTTGACGAGATTTCGAACCTGAGAACTTGTGTAGTGTATTTATTAGTATTTGGATCTAACGACTCTGATTATTTGACGAAGAAGATCTCACAATCGAGATAAAAGGAGTTAACCAAATTATAATTATACTCCATTTCGGTTATTATATTATATAATATAATATAATCTCTGCTATCTATGCTATAATAACCAAATGAAGTATAATTTGGTTAACGGTTATTCCCTAATTTTGGTTATAAGAAAATATATAAATAGTGTTATATCCGCTAAAGTACTGAATTATTAAACTACTACACACATAGTCTACTTTTCCTACTAAACTACAACCACCCTTATCATATCATTAAAAAAATTTATATTATATATCCACTAAATTACTAGATCGTTAAACTACTAGATATAGTATACTATTCTACTAAGCTACGACCACATGTTATCGTATTTTTTTTATAAATTTATTACTCCCTCCGTCACTTTCGATTGTTTACATTTTTGAGAGAGTGCCTGACCCGCATTTTAAGGTGCATATAAAGTATAGTTATGTAATTTTTTTTTTACAATTTTTTTGAAATAAATTAAAACATTAAACTTTTATTTGGAAAACAAATTTATAAAATAAGTTACATAACTATACTTTTTATGCACCTTAAAATGCATGTCGGACATATATTCAGAAATGTAAACAATTGGAAGGTACCGAGGAGTATTATTATATATCTATATAAATATTTTTAAATTATAATATAAGGATAAATAAAATTCTTAATATTAACGAGAACCGTGCGATTAAACTAGTATACATAATATAGGTACATAGTAAGATAGATATGGATTCCACCCTAGCAAATTACTTTGCAAAATTAGGTACAAAAACTGCTACGGGTTTAACATGTATCATGAAATAACTATTAAAATTGCAGCAAGTGCTCATTACCCATGTAACTGTACATTTCGACGGAAATAGAGTAAAAAAAGTTTAGCACTGCTGCAGGCCTTATAATAAGGACATTGATACATGCAGAGGTGCAATTTGCATATCAGCGGACATAGGAGCATAAAGCTCCATGTGTGTCATAATGCCTCTTGTGAAATTCGAGGCTCGATAGATAAAATAATATTCTAACTGTCAAGGCAAATGGGACAGTCTCTTATGCAAATGGGACAGTCCCTTTACAAATGAGACAGGGTATGAGACAGTCTCAATTACACTGCAGAAAATAAACAACAGAAATAAAATGCAGAATGCTGAAACTGAAAAGTAAAAACACCAGAAGTTTTCACTTGGTTCGGCCCCTACACCTAGTCTATGGCCTACATCCAAGTCCCCATGCAAACTAGCATAGAGAATGTATTATATCAACTTTAATAAAGAACTTACAATCTTTTCCTTGATTACAAATATAGCACCTGAAAGAACCCCTTTCCCAAGCTACCTTGCTACCTAGCCCACTGCTATCCTTAGCCTTCTAGCTACCTTGCTATACTTTGAAATCAAGCTTGCCACAACCCTCACAAAGTTGATATGAATACACAAGTACAAGAATAAACAAATTGATTACAACTCAAACTAGGTTTCTTGTTTTTCTGGATATGAATATCTCGGTATGAAACAAGAAAATGATTTCAGATGATGAAAGATTCTCGTGAAGTGTTGGCTACAAATCTGAAATGAAGTTGTATTTATAAGCAAAGTTCTAACAGTTTTATTTTCAAACACAAGATAAGGTGGAAGATAAGTTGTTTGAAAATATTTGAATGAAACTTTTAAACTGATCTGTTAGTACGTTTGAAAAAGATAAATCAAGTAAAGATAAGGCTTGAGAGATTTAAAACTGATTATAAGATAAGGTGGTGGGTTTGTTTGAGATAAGGTTTATCCAGATAAACAAGATTTACACAAAACCTTAACAAACCTAATCCTGAGAAATAGTCTCCTGGAAAATCTGAATCAGCTGCATTCTGCAAATCTGAACTCTTATTTCTGTTGCGTTGAATTCTGGAAATCATCATAAATCTGAACTTCTAACATTCTCCCCCTTTTATGATGATGACAAAGAAAGCATAAATGCTCCCCTATCAAAAACACTAAAAGCCTGTAAAACAAAGTTAGATACAACAGAATATATTGCAGTTTATGATACCTGCAATCACTATGAGAATGAGATAACTAAAGACTGAATGAGACACGAGATCAATATGCATAAAAGAGACAGTCTCAAACATTAAACACTTAAACAGAAGACAACCCATCCATAAACCAGGATGTCCAGTTGCAATTGATATCTAATCACAAAACGAATCCAGAATATCAGTTAAACAAATAAAATCATCCAAAACATCCATCAAAAATTAAGTTCAAACACCAACACACCAGCCAAAAAACTAACACCCAAAAATGAAACACCCAAAAACCAAATCAAAAACCAAAGAAACATCATCGTCTTAAACAACATACATCATAACAATTTCCCCTTCATCATAAAAGGGACAAAGAATTAATCAGACAAAGAACACATACCAAGTTCTCGACGCATCAAACAAAATCTATCTTCACTAAAGGCTTAGTGAAGATATCTGCACGCTGTCTCTCGTAGAAATAAATAAGCTCAATATTACCTTAGAAACATTATCCCGTAGAAAATGGTGATGACATCATATGCTTAGTACGAGAATGCATGACAGGATTTTTAGAGATATTAATTGCAGAGTTTATCACAATATAGGAATATTTGAGTAAGAAATACCAAAATCCTGCAATGTTTGTTGCATCCACAAAATTTGAGCCAGCCAACTTCCAGCTGTAATGTATTCTCCTTCAGCGGTAGAAAGAGCTACTGAAGTTTGCTTTTTACTATGCCATGCACTAAACAATCTCCTAAAAATTCACAAGCCCCACTTGTGCTTTTTTAATCAACCTGTGACCCTGCATAGTCAACATCTGAAAAACCATTAAGTTAAAAGAAGTAGAACTAGATAAATATATTCCAAGATCTCTAGTTCCCTTAAGATAATTAAAAATCCGTTTAACTGCATTCAGATGAGATTCTTTCGGTTGAGATTGAAAATGAGCACAAAGACAAACCACTATACATAATATCAGGACGAGAAGCAGTTAAATATAATAACGAGCCGATCATACCTCGATATTTAGTGACATATCAGGTGTACCTTGTTCATCCTTTGTAAGTTTAACTGAAGTACTCATCGAGTTGATTTAGGTTGTGACATGATCAAGTGCAAATCTTTTGAGTAGATCCTTTATGTACTTGCCTTGGTGAATAAATATTCCTGCATTAGACTGATTAATTTGCAAACCTAGAAGTACTGCAATTCACCCATCTAACTCATATCAAATTCCTTATGCATGCAATCAGAAAACCACTTACACAAAGATTCGTTAGAAGATCCAATACTATATCATCAACATAAACTTGTACTAAAAGAAAAGTTATCACGTTTATGAAAAATAAGAGAAGTTGGATCGAGTGTACCATGAATGAACCATTGTTCACAAGAAATTGACTGAGACGTTCATACCAACAGCGAGGGGACTGTCTCAATCCATAGACAGATTTCTTGAGCTTGTAAACATAGTTAGGGTACTTCTCGTGAATGAAACCTGGAGGCTGCTTCACGTAGACTTCTTCCTTGAGATAGCCATTTAGAAATGCACTTTTGAACGTCCATCTGTATAGAGCTTGAACTTCTTGTGAGCTGCAAAGCCATTAAGATTCGAATAGCTTCTAAACGAGCTACTGGAGCATATGTCTCATCGTAATCGATTCCTTCCTGCTGGTTTTATCCCTGAGCAACCAACCGAGCTTTATTTCGAATGATATTTCCAACTTCATCCTTCTTGTTCTTGAAAACCCAACGAGTACCAATGACTTTTGCATTAGAAGAGAGAGACAATTCCCAGACTTGACAACGTTCAAACTGGTTCAATTCTTCTTGCATGGCAACCGACCAACATCATTTGCAACAACTTCTTGAGCATTTTTCGGTTCAAATTCAGCAACAAAAGCACTAATCACATAAGTTTATGAAGCCTGCTTCGCGTAGAAATTCCTTGATCTAAATCAGTAAGAAGATTCTCTGGTGGATGATTCTTCACAGTCCTTAGAAGATTTAGGAAGTTGAATATTCTCTCATCTCTTCTCATTAGAATTGTCTGCCTGGAAATGAATAAGAGTTGTCTCATTCAAAAGAGACTGCCTCATTCCCTTGTGAAGATTTATCCAAAGGAGTAACGAATTCACATTTGAAACCTATCGGAGTCTTTGGAGAGCCAGAAGATTCATCTGAAGCTTGAGTAGATCCTGAAGAATTATCAGAAGACTAAGATGGACCTGGAGAGTCTTGACTGTTTAATTTATCAGAATGAGACTGACTCTTTTCAGAATGAAGACTGTCTCATTTGGGAATGAGACGATAGATACCAGTAGTCTTCATCAATTTGAGATATATTCTTGAGGATTCATTGAACGTAATATTGATGGATTTCTCTCTTTGTCTTGACAGAATTATAAACACGATAAGCTTTGGTTGTTGTAGAATATCCCAAGAAGATTCCTTCCGTAGATTTCGCATCGACTTGCCTCAATTATTTTGAGTATCTACAATAAAACCTTGGAACCAAATACTCGAAATACTAATATTAGGAGTCCTTTTCTTAAAGCAATTCATACGGAGTTTTAAGCAAAATAGGACGAATAAGTACTCTATTAAAACAAACAGGAAGTGTGTACCCTTCAGCCCAAAATTTTCTTGGAAGCTTACTCATGCAGTAAGTTCTGGCAGTTTCCTGTAGAGTCTGTTCTTTTTGCGTTCTACTACTCCGTTCTGCTGAGGATTCGAGGATCTGAGAATTCATGAGTGCTTCCCTCTCGATTGCAGAAGGTTATGAATCCTTCTTGAATTCACCTCCATGATCACCTACGAATAGTTCCTTGAGCTTAATGAATCTTAGTCTCAAGTTAGTACAAGATCCTTAACTCAACAAAAGCTTCATCCTTAGTTCGTAAATAATACCCAAGTAAACGAATAATCATCAACTATACAAGGCATATTCTTACCTCCCAAGCTTACGTACCTTTCTGGACCGAAAGATCTAATGAAGAACTGTAAAGGAACATAAGTTATACTTTATTCTTAGCAGTAAAGGAAGTTTTTCACCTGTTTTCCAAGTTGGCAAGCTGACACGGTTCTATTTCTTGTACTTCAGCTTTGGTAGACCTCGAACCAGATCATGAGAAGATATCTTCCGAAGATCCATGTGAACATGGCCTAGACGTCGATGCCAAAGATACTGCTGATCTTGAACCGTAGCAAGACACATTTCCTCCTGCTGTTCATCAAAATCTAACACAAATATTCCCTTTCTTTTGGCAACTAAAGCAAACTCGTTAGTCTTAGTACCAATATAACTACATCCTTATCGAACTTAACCTTATGACCCGCATCAGTGAGTTGACTTACACTATAGATTATATTTCAAACACCATCAACTAAACGAACTTAGAAATAGCAAACCTGTCATTACCAATGGTACCTTTTCCAATAATTCTGACGGTGTTTGAATCTCCATAACTAAGCCACCTTCCTTGGCAACTAGAGATAGAAACTTGGATTTATCACCTGTCATGTGACGTAACAACCACTGTCGATGATCCATTTATTTCATGAAATATGGACCTTCAAACAAACCTGCAAGAATTGCTTTATCCCTTAGGTACCCACTTAAACTTGGGTCCTGGTTGGTTAGTATCACAAATCTTATATAAATGTCTATCTGATTTCTTAATCTACATCTGAACAATATTAACAGAAGTATTAGCAGATTTATATCTAGTAGACAATTTATAAGATAAGTTAGAGAAGTGGTCCTTGATACCACATAATCTAGATTCAGCTGTAGGGTGGCCAGCTTTGCCACAATCTCGACATTTCTCATAAGGCATCTTATATTTCATAGGAGCTCACTTATGACCGCCTTGAAATGAATGTTTCTTGATTGACTCACATCCTAAACCTCCTTTATCAAGAGAAGATTTTTATTCACCAAGAAGAGCATTCAAAGTTCCTTCTCCATGAAAACATTTAGCTAAATCCTTTTCAAACTGTTCGACTTTCTGCTTTAATTCAGGAACCAGGGGATCAGGAGCACTTTCTTCTTTAATGGTTTCTGGATCAACAGATATTGACTCTTTCTTCAAGGCTTCAAGGCATACATCCTTCATCTCAATCTCATTTTTGAGATATTGATTTTCTTCAGTAAGTTTTGAAACCCTTTCAAGCAATGATCTGTTCTCAGCAACTAGGGCTTCTTCCTTCATGGGGTCATCCATTTCACTAAGAACTTCACTTAAAGCTTGCTTTAAATAAGCATTCTTTTCTTTCAACTTCTTAACCTGGACTTGCAAATTTAAAATAGACGAAGATATATTTGAATTATACTTAATATTCTGTACCTCATCATTATCACTGGAGTTGTCCTCTAGTCCAGTAAAGCAAAGTTGAGCAACTTCATCGTCTGAATCGATCTCCACATCAGATCATCATCATCACTCCAGTAATTAATGCCTTCTTTTTGTTCTTCAGCTTGTAGCAGTCCTTTTTGAAGTGCCCTTTCTTTCCACACTCAAAACAAGTATCCTTACTTTGATTCACTTTGACCTCCTTGCTCGGATTAGATTTGAAGTCCTTCTTCGGAAACTGTGACTTCATAGGTCGTTTGGAAACATTCCGTTTGGCAAGAAATTTATGAAACTTCTTTGTTAGAAGAGCAATCTCTTCATCAGAATCATCAGGAGACTCATCTGCATCTGCATTAAGTGCAAGAGTTTTCTTACGAGGAGCTTCATCTTCTTCATCATATCTACGTAGCTGATTTTCGAATTCTTCCAATTCACTGAATAGTGTTAGAGTATCCATAGTCAAAAGCAGTGTTGAATCCTGCAGAATGGTAACCTTTGGAGCAAACGTCTTTGGCATTGCTCTGAGGATTTTCCTATTGATCTCAGATTGAGGAATTGTGACAACCTCAATCTCGGGGTTAGGAAATGAGGACTCACACACCTCTAATCTACTAATTAAATATGCATAAACCCCGATTAACTACTAACAGGATCAACAGGATAAAGTATGAGACAAGATTACAACTACCAATCACCAATATAACTTACAAACCCAAAATATTATTAAATAATCAATATCGATTCCGGCTGGGAACCGACAGATAACCCATTGTATCTTTAAACACCTCTTTACTAGGCGCGAGCTCACTCATAACCTGTACTACCTGCTCTGGCAACTGAAGCCCTCAACACGGTAGGGACCACCAGGTACGCTCTTACGAGCAGTGCGCCTAAGCCTGGCCATCTTCTTGCTTAACTGCCATGGTTAGATTAAGACAAAACAATGAGTATAAAACTCAGCAAGTAACTAAATAGCAGTTCTACAATAACAATTCTCAATATGCTTTGAACAAACTAGGGCATTCTATTTTAGCTAATCTAGGTGGCAGATTTCCGTATATTCATTTTTTTTTTTTCTTTTTGAGATAAGGAAAGGTATCTGAAGAATAACTGGGCTTTCAAGAAACAAGGCTCGAAACAGATGAAAGCCGACATTCAACACAAATCATTATAGGATCAAAATAGATCTTTCGGTAGAGGAAAGCAACAGTATTTCAAGATATAGAATCATTCATATGATCAACAATTTCAGGAATCAGGGTTCTGAGCTCTAAGCTCCACAATAACATAATCAACTCTTTTCAAAACAGTATAAACCATTTTCATTTCCAAAAATCAATTTACTGAATAAAAGTTTCAGTTCCTTTTCTTAAATAATCATTTAGAACCCTTGATTGGATCACTTATCTTTCCATTTCATTATATACGGGTGATCAGCCCGTATCGACCTCCATTCCGGTCTTTAAGGTACCATTCGGCATAATTTCAGCCTTAAATTGGACTAGTCCCACTAGCCTCTTACCATGACTGGACTAGTCCCACTAGCCTCTTACGTCTCAATCCAATCCATCAGGAATTTTTGGAAAACCTTGAGTTGGAAAACAATAGGTTTTCTAAAATTCATTTTATCATTACCAAGCCTTTGAAATCATTCGGACTCTTTCAAGTCGAAACTCATTCTTAATTCAGATTTTTAAAGAAACAAAGTTCAGGGAGTGAATCAAAGATACGCAAGGAACAATTCTCAAGAATTCTGTATCAAGGTTAATAAGGTACTAAATTTGAAGGATCAGAAATAACTTAGGGATCATTAGGGCGATCAAGAGAAACAGGGTATCATTAAACAGAGTTAACCAAGATAATTAAAGGTTCAATATGATCATGGCATTATAGGAAACTTGAACAGAAAGGCAGATTATCAACGGGTGAGATCAATAGGATTATCAATAACAGGTTATCAAGAACAAAGGGTACTTCAAATCAATATCAGGGTTTCATAAAGCAAGGGTTTCATACTTTAACAGTTCAATACTCTACATGGTATGAACAACATTTCCTTTATAATCATTTACACAAGTAATCAGAGTTACTTGCCTGAAATTGCTTTCCTGAGGGTTGAACTACTGCCACCTAATATACTTTTCCCTTTCCTAGCCCGAATGCCCTCACGCTCCGAATCTACAATAAAACCAGAAATCTTAATTAGATTTCCAACTCTCGTTCCCGGAACGATCACTCTATACGATAACTCGATTATATTTTGACTCGAACTATACGAGTATAGCTTATACAAATAAGCAACACACATAGCACATAGCACAATTCTTTCTCGTAGTTTTTATATCCTTATATACCTAGCAATCAAAGCGTACTCGCTTGACCTAGGCTATTTCTCAAATCACACTAACACTACTCTTTTACGAGTACTAGACACATTTTCAACCAAACATTTACGTGCATACTATCACTTTTATCAATCGACTTAATTCCCTTTTCTTTTATTCCTTAATTCGAATCAAAACATCAAGCAAAATCAAAGATTTTCACCTATAACACTCAATCATTCTTTCAATTACCAAAATCAAGTTTTGACCTTTATTTCTTATGGCCTATTCGGCCTTATTGCAAATACCCACCATAAAATCAATCAAATACTCACTTTAATTCACATAAACACGTATCTCAATTAACAACCTTTAAAGAACCACTCTCCTTTCTTTAATCATAGAAATCCGAACCATAATTATACATATACAATCAAATTTCTCAAAATTACACCATACAACTTTAGTTCTAACATGATTCCACATTTAAACTAGCACCATTTTCTTGATCAACAACCATTCGAACCAAAACATACATACATGCTCACATGCAATTCAATGTTAACTTAGCACAATATCAAACACTTTATCTTTATCACGTAAGCCAACTAAGTTCCTTAACACAATTGATTTTTATCTAAATTACAACATACATCCATTCATTCATCAAATTAATCTATTTTAACTCAATTTCATTCGGCAATAACTCAAATTCACATCCCAAGGACAAATCATTGACATGCACATCTTGATCCTTTTTAAAACTAACATGCAATCACTTTTAGTCCATTTATACTTAGTGTTTACCAAGATTATCCAACAAAAATCAATTTCCTTTCTTATTAACACAAAAATTCGAACCTAAACTTAGCATGCAACAATATTTTCATTCCTTTTTAATCTAATAACAATCCCTCATCATTTTAAACAAGTTAATTCAAATCAAACAACCTTAAAGATTAAAACCATTCGGCCTTTTTCAAAAACAATCATGCAACTTGATATTCTTAATTCTTGAATCACAAATCCACCTATATTTCAACATCAAATCAATGACTCATGCATTTCAATATAATCAACTTGATTTCCTTAAAATAGTAAGGGCCATTCGGCCTTTTAATCAAAACACCACATGCAAACATAAATAAGTGATCTTAAGGTTCTAGAGCTCAGTTTTTAACATCATAGCTCACCACCGGTTCACCGGAGTTCATCACCGGTGGCGGTGGCTTCACGGTGGTGCCCTCATTCGAGGGTGTCCAACCACGAAACCCCCGATTTCTCAAAAGAAATGCATCAACACCACATGCAAACTGATTTCAGCACAATAATCATAGGATACGAACTAATCAAGCAAGCCCTCGGTTCTTGGCTCAAAACCGAACCCAAAACACACACACACTTCGGCATGCAAGCACCAATACACACATGCACATACTTCTACCTACACATAAGTGTTTATCAAGAAGAATTAGGGATGATTGATAAGTTTGATCAAGGAAAAAGGAGGTATACCGAGAGAAATTGAAGAGAGAGCCGAGAGAGAGTTGTTCGAGTGAGAGAGAAGAGTGAAAGAAAAAGAGAGAAAAGAGTGAGTGCACGGAAAAGAAGAAGAAAATGGGGAGGAAGGAGTAATTTATACTCCACCAACACAAGGGCAAAATGGTAATCTAATAACTCCCTTTTTAATTTGCATTTTGTTTCTCTTTTTACTCAAATGTAACAAAATTCAAAATAAAAATATTTCTCTCTCGGAAAGTCGAGAATTATTGAAAATGACAATTTTAACACGTAGGTCTCGAAATTAGCTTTTCATCCATTACTCATAATAAGAATTTGAGCGAGCGGTTGATTTTATATGAATTTCGCAAACTCGCTTTAATAAATACCTTTTCCACATAAAATCAATTTAAAAATGCAAAGACCCACAATTAAATTCACTTATCATTTTTAAAAAGTCTCTAAGACCTCTACGAAGATAACAGAATGAATCCCATGTTTTTATCCATCTCAGATGATTTTATAAAAATGCACGAAGGTTAAATAAACCCTTATGTAAATCACATAATTCCTTTAAAATTCACAGAAATTAACACAGAACATATAATCATGCACACAGTCAAGCAATCACACACATATAGTCACATAACGACTCAGGTCTGATCATAGAATCTATCCCTCTTTAATCTTTATTCTCTTTTTACGCGTACCGGGTCACGTTCAGCCTGACGGCCCGACGCTCAGCGTTTCGAATACGCTTCTCATTACCTTTGCCAATCAACACGTCTCTTAAGACGAAATACTTCATTCATTTACTTCACATATAATTCACATTTTATATTATTTAATTTTCATACTAGGACGGGTTCCGTTCTACCTGACGGCCCGAAACCACAGCTTGACTTTTAAGCTGACTCTTTAAATTGGAACGTTTTTATCCACGCTCCTTAACTCTAGTATACAGATAAGACAAATAATCACCACTTAATCACATAATCTCATCACATAACACATACTTTACTTTCTTAATTACGACGCAAAATTCTCGGTCGTTACAATCTACCCTCCTTAAAAGGATTCTGTCCCCAGAATCTAATCTAAGCAAATAGATGGGGATACTTTTCTTTCATTTCGCTTTCTAATTCCCAGGTCGATTCCTCGACTAGTGGATTTCTCCACAACACTCTAACTAGAGGTACAACTTTATTTCTAAGCGTCCTTTCTTTTCGATCCAAAATTCGCACTGGTTGTTCCACATAGGACAAATCTGGTTGGATTTCTACTGGTTCCAACTCGATCACATGGCTCGCATCAGCATTATACTTCTTCAGGAGAGATACATGAAATACATTGTGCAGATGTTGCATTTGCGGCGGTAGCGCTAATTCATACGCCACTTTCCCAACTTGTCGCAATACTTCAAATGGTCCAATGTACCTTGGACTTAGCTTTCCTTTCTTTCCAAATCGAGTTAAACCTTTCCAAGGAGATATCTTCAACAAGACCTTGTCTCCAGTTTTGAATTGCACATCTTTCCGCTCTTGATTCGTACTTTGCCTGTCGGTCTTGAGCTGCAATTAGTCTCTTTCGTATCATTTCAACTTTTTCCTTCGTTTGCTGCACTAGCTCGGGGCCAATTAACTTGCGCTCACCAACTTCGTCCCAATAAGTAGGGGATCTACACTTTCTTCCATACAACGCTTCATAAGGCGGCATGCCAATACTTGCATGATAACTGTTGTTGTAGGAAAACTCAACTAAGGGCAAATGATCGTCCCAATTTCCTTTGAAATCTATTGCGCAGGTTCGCAACATATCCTCAATTGTCTGAATTGTCCTTTCACTTTGTCCGTCTGTCTGCGGATGATATGCCGTACTCATTTTCAATTTCGTTCCCAAATGATCGTGGAATTGTCGCCAAAATCTCGAATTAAACCTTGGATCTCTATCAGACACGATAGATACAGGAACTCCGTGACGCATCACGATTTCATCCAGATACATTTTGACCAGCTTCTCTAATGAAAACCTTTCGTTTATCGGCAAGAAATGTGCTGACTTTGTCAGTCGATCAATTACCACCCAAATCGCATCATGATTAGACTTGGTTTTAGGTAATCCTACCACGAAATCCATTGCGATATGTTCCCATTTCCATTCAGGTATGTCCAGTGGCTGAAGCAATCCACTTGGCCTTTGATGTTCCGCTTTAACTCTTTGGCACGTGTAACATTTGCTTATCCATTCTGCAATTTCCTTTTTCATGTTGGC
>NW_027421453.1:0-76079 GCF_009905375.1 Apium graveolens
AGACAAAGAAATTGTAGAAGCACATTTTAAAAGTGAACAGAATATCGATCAAATTTGAATGTGACACATGATTGGACAAATATATAATTGTCATATTGTAAATTACATCGCTCGCTTCCTGTCTGTGCTCCATCTTGACGCTGAAGAGCAATATTCATGACACACTATCTAATACATGAACGCCAGAAACACGAGCATAATGATATAAGTCTCTCATTGCACGAGGGAAGTTGCTATCTTCAAAGATGACGTCAAGTCACCTGTCTCTGGCTTTGGTTCTGAAATATAATTCCGCAAACGCTCCAGCGGACTGGTAACATTTGATTGCTACAGAGAGCTCTGTAAATTTCTACTCTTCCGCTAGAAGATCATCTTGGAAAATCTGTGGAAAATCGAATTCATGAGATCAATGCCGCCCAGATCAATCCAACTAGGTATTTCTGTGGCACTCAGAAACTTAACATCGGCTAGCAAACATAGAAAAGAATAGAACATAGGAATTGTCATTTATGGAATATCTACAGCTTCAATTCTATATATCTGGAAAATAAATGTTTGCTTCCGAGAAGGAGTTTTGAGTTTTGGGAATCATGTGTGGAACTTGAAATTGTATAAGCTCTTTCTGACTTTCAAGCAGGTGTTTGGGTCATATGACTATATGAGAAATGGGTTCGGAAAGGAACTACTGGAGTGTAAGTATTTGCTAATTTTAGATTCGAACTCTTCTGTTTATAAATCAAAAACTAAATGCGATTGGAAGTTCTATAGTGATGGATATTCAAGTTTAGCTCGTTACGAAACAGAGTTGAGCTCTTTTCAAACTGAAAAATTGTTCGTAAAGGTCTCGGCCATCTACAGCCCTAAATCTAAGTAAACACCCCAAGTGAACTATAGCTAAATGCAAACTATGGAGAGTTTGTGTTAGTACATAAACAAAATTTATAACTTATAATTACATACTACACACCTCCGTCAAATGCAATCTCTAGTTCACTTGTATAAACTGACTGGAAACTATGATTTTAGCATTTGTGTGCCTCTTAGCACTTCCTTACATTCTTTGAATTAAATTTTATTAATCTTTGAACCTGTCTAATGAATCGCTTTGCAAGCCTGTCAATTTTAATCATTTCTCGCAGATCTTGAACAAATTAATGGTCATTGCTTCTAGAAACTGTTAAATTCGGGTCTATGACGTAATTTTCCCCTAGAGACAATGTCAAGATTTTCTTGTTAAAATCCAACACACAACATATTATTGAACAACTTGCAAGTTTGCAACTCATCCAAGAACATTAGTGACGTAGGACCAGGGTGGAAAGGGTAAAATAAGGAACAAATTACCTATCCCATTTAGAGAATCAGTGGAGTCGCAAAAAAATTATAAGATTCTTCCGAGAAATCAATTCATATGTTTACCTGATATTGAAATATTAAAAAGTTTGTATAGATAATAAAAAATAAGTCCTCATAGTATCTACTACCATAATAAATTGTAGGAAACAAATCCTTCTATTATTCTAATAGAATAATCTAGAATCATCCTAACAAATATAAATAGTATAACTAAACTACCTAATAATAATATTTACTTTTAAATCAAAATAATAATATAAAATTTATATATATATATCAGTGTTCTAAAAGTCGGCGATTAATCGAGGTGATTAATCGGTGATTAATCGCTATTCGGTAGAAAATTGAAATGATTAAGCGAAAATCAGGTCAAATAGTTTTTACAAAATCGGTCAAAATCGAGAAAAGTCGGATTAATCGGTCAAAAAAACGGGGTAATCAGTCAAAAAATCAGTCTCATGGACAAAAATTTGAAAAATATTTAGAAAAGTAAAAAAATAATATTATATATACAAATTCGTTATAAAAATTAAGAAAAAATAATATTCTTGTATACATATTTACTATTTTAAATGGTTAAATAATAAACTTTCTTAATTTTTCATCTCTCAAATTGATCTCAATTCATAAGTTAGATCTTAAGAATTATATTACTTTAATATATTTCATATTTTCAAATGTATTTGTAGAAATATTTATAAAAATATTTTGTTCTGAAAATATAAGAACTTGAACAAACATATGAATTATTGAAATCAAACTCTTCCGACTAAAAATTATAATATTACAGGACAAGCATTCTTTCGATATAACAACGTGGCGAAGCTAAGAACCATAACCAAGAGCTAGATATAGAGAACTGATCTACAGAAATAGATTAGTTTTACTTTTATGGGAATTCCAAAGTAAGCAACTAGAAACTTATATGAACTTAAGCACGGTCAAACCAACTGTAAGGCTGCCACACAAGACTAAAATTATGTATGAAATAGGATATTATCATAATTAAGTCCTTCCTCGCCCTTTCCACTAATAATACTTGAAAATTTCTAATACCGAACAAGAAATTACTATAAGGAAGCATACATACCCAAGCACAAATTGCTTATTATTTGGCATCTTTGAGATATAACTTCTACTTAGGAGTCATATGATTCCAGGCAATTCACCAGACAGGCTCTTAAATCCATCAGCGTAGGAGCTCAAAGAACTCGAGAAAGGCACAAGTATGCCCTAGACCAGTAAAATTTTTAATTAAAGCATATTACTTTTTTTAAGATGGTGTCCTTGCTTTCTTGGTCCTCCGCTATGGGTCCTATATGCATGTATGTAGGATATAAGGATAGTAAATGTAAATGAGATCAGATAACATATCATAGAAAAAGCAAATAGTAATTTTCTAACAAGAACTTATATGTACATGTCTGACATCATACATTAACTTATCAACTTAATGAAATTTACAAACAATCCATAACATGCATTTCTCGTTTCATAAAATGTTGGTGTCCCAAGTGAATATCATTTTCTATTCACTACGACCAGATCATCACTATCATTTACACTAATTCCATCATCATTTTAGCTCTTATACATATCAAACTAAAATTAGGAAAATTTTACCACCTGAATCATTTGAACAAGACGTATGCAAGTTGAGGAAAGAGCTTCCGCGTATATTGATAACAATTTACGCCGAATGGCCAGCCAGGTGTCTCCATATTCATCTTTTTTCAACATAACCCTCTTGACCAGATCTTGCAAAACCATGCTATTGAAAACAAGAAAACGGAGACTATTGAAAACAACAAAGGGAGGGCATATAATTGGACAAGACCAAGTGGAACAGTCTGAAACCAATTACTGTTCCTTAAAGTATTAGAGCACTTCAAAGAACAAAGTATCATATATACGATTATAAGTTGTTAAGTTTTAAGTTCCAGTGGTTCAGCTTTTGAATTAATACAAAAACTTTTAATCTAGCAGAAGACATCTCTCATCATTGTTAGTATTGTATGAGTGGCATTCTCATTCATTTTGCATCTTTTTGCTGCTTTAAGCTGATAAAATTTATGTGTCGACCGTCGGGAAGGCGGGTAGTCTACTGATCTCTTTACCTCATTTAACGAGCCACATTATCATTTAATTTGCATTATGTTGTTGATTTAGGTTTTTAAAGTTCAGTTCTGGAGCCTTCATGAAGGAGAGTAGTCCCGAGTCCGTAAAACAAAAACAATGTAGCAACACAGCTTGTACTGTGCACACGCCTTATAATTTATACAGGAAAGGATCAGGTAAGTTCATCTTAAAAACATAAAGTTCAAACGCAAAACCATGGTTAGTTGAAACAAAAGTATCTACAAATTAAATTTTCAAACAGCTAACTAGTAACTAACGAACTACACATACCGGTATCTAGACTCCTCAACTCCATAATCCAAATGAAGAAACCGCACATGCCCAATCACTCCATCTTCATCACCATTTTTCAAAAACTCACTCATCGCATCCAAATGTGCTTCCTGCACACCCTTTGAATCATCCTAAACACCTTAATATCCCCATCCACCTTCCTCCCTATCCCCATATCCTCACTCTCGACCAACCCAACCTGCTTCTCCACATTCTCACACAACGCCTCAAACATCTCCGCATTCCCCAACACAACCTTCTTCAAACACCCAAACTCCTCTTCCTCAAACTCCACAACTCTTCCATCATCATCCTCATCGCCTTCATCGACACTAGTCGGCCTCAACCGACTCAATCCAACCTCCAAAACCCTCTCCAAAACCGTATTTCCCGCCAAAACCCCCTCAATCTCAACATTCTCACCCAATCCAACACTCTCCTTACCCCAATCACCGACTCTAGAACAAATAACCTGAACACAAAGCGCAAACTCAGCGCGTAAGCGGAGCGAATCAACACCGAAACTCCAAACACCTACACAAGGATCATTGAATTGGAGTAATTCGAGAGTACATAAATGAGTGAGATGAGCAGGAGAAGGACAGGAAGGGAGAAAACAACAAGTTATCGAAACGACCGCCTTTCGAGACAATTGTTTGTAAAATTGAGCGAGCTAGGTTTTCGTTTCGAGATCGGAGAGTGAGGAGAGTGGCTCGAAAAGGCTCGAATTGGCCTAGGAAGAGGTGGTTTGTGATCACTTTAGAGAGAAGCTCTGTGTCCTTGTCTACCATGGTTGGTTAACTATAGATACATGTATGTATAGTGTGTGTTTCTGTGTGTGTGTGTGATTTTACAGAGGAGTGTTCGTGTTTGGTGATTATAGTGATGATGGTGGGAAGTTTTGGTGGAGTAAACTCGACGGAATCTGCATAATTTGATCTTTTTTGACCCGACCCGAATGCCCGATTTTTAGTTTCTAGGGACAATTTTAACTGCAGTAAAATCTGGTTAAAATTTTTATTTAGAAAATTATTTTTATATTTTTTGAGTGTTGGTATAACAAATACGGTACGCAAATATTTTTATGAACCTACAATTTTGATAAATAAACAAAAATTTTGATTCCAAAACTATTCATTCGTATAGACTTTTTCGGATATTCATGATTTATTTATTTTCGGTAAAATTTTTTGTTTTATCAAAATAAACAAACAATTATTCAAGGAAAACTTATAATTAACCGCGTTTAACATTTAAACAAAACGGATCGGGAAAAAAGTGTTATTTACACGTAAAATGGAATTCAATGAATTTAAATACCTTTAGAAAACTTTGTTTCAAATATACTAGCGAAAATTTAAAAAAATGCATGAGTTAAAGACCTTATGCATGAGTTAAAGACCTTGACCACGTAAGATGAATATACAGTTATACACAGTAAGTGTTAAGTGTATTAAATCATGAAGAAAGATGATCGTGATGAACGTATAAATTAAAAGGCCATTTAATTTTTACATCATATTATTGAGCAACATCTTCATTCATCTTCTTATTATCATACTGCTGCACTTCACCAAAAACATACTAACACATGTACGCTACGGGCAGTTGAAAATATATGTTTAGACATCCTCACATACTAAGAGTTCGTTCATGAGATGATAAGATATTCACCATTAAAGGAAAGGCAAGCTAATCAGATATATAATTGTCACAAAAATCACCCTTCTCTCATTCCTTCACTAGTTAACACAAAATAGCTATAGAACGCGTATGGTTTGGGTAAGCTCGCCAAAAACAACAGAGCTTTGGTACTACACATCCCATTATGTAGTAAAAGATTTTCCAATAGTAACACAACCAGTAGTTATGGTCACCCGGGAAAAGAGATAAGTTATGCAAAAGATCAGCCAAGGACACTGTCATCAGACAAGTTTACACTGCTACTCCTACCACTGGAATCTGCTGATGAGCTTGTTTCTTCGGAATCAGGGGCAACAAATGACTCAAGGGAGCTCTTACGAGTGAGTCTCCCCCTTGGCCTATCTTTAGCACCTTGATTACTATTTTCTTGTGCAGGACTAACAACCCCAGCTACTGTCTTACTCCGAGGCAACCCCTCTCGCCTGCGCGCACATGTAACATGATTGTTGCCAAGGTTATTGTTTTCCTTGTCAGAGGAGTTTGAAGCAATGTCATCCTCACTACTAGCATCGTTTATTTCCTCATCCCACGCAACATCACTGTTGTCATCAATATCACCATCTTCATGCCTCTCGCTCTCAGTTTCACTGTCTGAAACAATATCTTCTGATTTCATGTTGTCATCAATATCAACATCCTGCTGCCTCTCACTCTCAGTTTCGCTATCAGGAACAACACCACCTTGTGCTTTTATGTCCAATTCAGAGTCCTCTTGAGAAATACTTTCAGATCCTTTTTCATTATCACCGTGTTTACTATCCTCCGTTGGTCTCATCTCTGATCCAGAGCTCTCTTTTGAAGCAGTTTCAGTTGCTTTCTTATTATCACTTAACTTTTTACATCCTCCCGCTCCTTGGCCATCTTTCTCTTTCTAAATCATAAAAATGTTCAAACCCAAAATCAATGACATACAAGTAAAACAATATCAAGGTACACCTAAAAGAATTCTGTGGCCCTTAACGGAAAATTTGCAGAAGCTAATTAGTAAAAAGAAAAGCAACCAAGCAAGATACTAAAAGTATATCCATTGTACCACGTACTTTGGCTGTCGTTGATGTACACTTATAGCCTCACTAATTCTTTTGTCATATTCATCTGCATATGATATAAGGTATTCTTTTAGTTAAAACCTTGACTATGCAAGCGTGTTAGCTATGTATGTATATCATAACATGTACGAACAAGGTACCAAGAGAGTACATCAGCAAAGATTGTAACTTATACCATATGTGTAACATACGGCCGTACGAGTCCGGCATGTACGAGTGAGACCATAAAACTGAAAACCACTTAAAATCGCTTCTTTAGTTTTTGTTGTTTTGCTTCCCTTTCTCTCTTCTGTTGAAGGTCAAAAGGTTAACAATCAAATTCGAAGTACACAGAAAAGATAAAAATGTACATAACTATAGATATCAAGTTCACAATTGCCAGTGCTCTTTAATCTAAGAAGCTACAGACCTATCAGGCTATCCAAGAAACTGACCTTATGTAGTTTCTCAAGTACTGGAATCACATTAGCTTCAACAGTCTTACAAAACAACTTCCATCATTATTTTACTAGATGAGAACTCAACCTGTTATTGCCAGTAAATGGAAGTGATTAAAGTTTGTCCTAACAACATAGAGAATATTGTATGCTTACCACAACTTCACGAAATTCTTCAAGACTGGTAGCAAGTGTTTCCCATTGAACATCTATCACTGGAAGAAAGCCTTTGCCCTTGTCGTTTTGCTTTGATTCAAACCCGCGTACTTCTTTATACAGTCTATAACCAATGGAATCATTCCCATCAAGCCTACCATGAATAGCAAGGGTTTTTAAGTACTCATAATAAAAGGCGGAAACAGACATACTAAAAAATTAACACAATAATGAACATAATTGAATATCAACAGAATTATAAACAGTTACCAGTATAAAGTCCCTCTCTCATCACCACAGATCTTTTTCTTCCGAAATGTAGAAACCTCGGAGCCAGTTTTCATGGTACTATTAATATAAGACACTGCATCACCTTGCTGAGAACTCAAAGAAATGGAAATATCACTACCTAGATAGTATTTAACTGGATAAAATTATCACATCAAGCAGATGAATCAATGTCAAATAAGAGGATATTCAGATACAGTACTTTAAGTCGGATCTCACAGAGCGCTTTAAGTACCACTAGACGGGTTGTTGGTTCAAGTTCTTTGTATTTAGAAATCTCCTTCCTTCAATAAAGCAGACCATAGCAGCAACAAATGTTTAAGACTACATGTTGCTGATGACGAGATAAGACATAAAGATGTATGAAAAAACTTATTACCCTTTATTTTCGGTTAGAGGAAGATCCCCGTCAGCAACCTGCCAAGAACAGGGGAACTGAAAATTGAAATACCAGCATAACAAGAATAATGTAAATATAGTGAGTAAGGTAGTACAAAACAATCACACATATTTAACTTACCCATGGCCACCAATCAGTAAGTTTCTTACACAGTGCAGTCACCCAAGCATCAGTACGGTCTAAAGTTTTACTTACTGGTGGTATACCCTGCATATATTACTTTGGGTCAGATACCAAACGATGAATGCCTCTCGATTAATTTGTCTCGGACAACATTGTGAGTAACTAACAACTACTAAACAAGTATTTTAAAACAACAGGAAGACGTAAAGACACCCTTGCTGCACTCTTCCAAATATTTAAAACAGAGACACATTTCCTCAAAATTATCAATATGTGCTGTTTATCATGCACTCACCACGATGTCTTCATCTAACATATTCACTTTAATTTCAATGTAACCAGCAAGCGCATATATTTCTCACTCTATGCAACACCAAAAACCCGAATTTACATTTCCTTGAACTACAAATAGTAACATCAAAATCTAGCAATAACCGTGAGTCAGTAGCAGCAACTAAACCCAAACACCTTACATACTCAATAAAATTTTCAAGTGTAACCTCTACAAAAGCAAGCAATTGCAAAATGTACACGTATTATAACAAAACGTTCTGATCAATCACTTCAGCTCCCAAACTCATACTACGAAACAAACAAAGATAAGGAAAATAAATTACTGACACAAAACCATTACGCACATCCATAGTCTCTCCTGCTCAGGTGACAACAGTTTTATTAAATTATAAATATATGGATTTTTGGGTACTTCTGTGCCGTGCACCCAAACTAAAAAATCAAAACATGGAACTAATTTATCATGTACTTTCGTGTTTGTGTACCTACAAATTCAAACCCAGACACTAAATTTCTGTGTCGTGTACAATATAACCAGGTCTAAGAACAATAATTCTCACACTAAAACTGTTCTCAATCAAACAAAACACCGTAAATAAAAATATACCTTCAAAAGCATAACATGAAGCTTAGCGAGCAAATCATTGGGCTCGATAATCGCCATTTCGATATCTTCAGCTGTTACTTTCATTTTGCTCTTTAACAACGGCTCAAACACCTAATCAAACACACAAACAATCAAATAGCAAATAATAAAGACATATCGTATCATTAATTTTAAATATTAACAAAAACTATAATTATTTAATATATAAATGAAAATTACTTACGGATAAGAAATTGAGAACGGTGGCTAACTCGCACCGCTTACGAAGCTTAGTCCGCTGATCGATTTCCGACGACGGCACAGCTTTCCGATCATCGGCGACGTCCATTGTAGAGAGAGATGATGTGATCGATACAAAACAATGGCGGTGTTGTAGGAAGCTGAGGGGTTTTCCCGCCTAATTATATTATAGATATAGAGAGAGGGGAGAGTACTAGGGTTGATATTTTAGGGATTGCGTGTGTTTGGTAATTTTTTGAATTTTCATTTTCACCATCTTTCCGTTTTTCGCACTATCATAAATCTTTATTAATTAAATAAATGTAATAATCTAATTATGTTATAATAATGATTATCAAATGTTACCAAGGAAAAATCGCGATACTTCCTAAGTAAAACTCACACAACTTCTCTGAAAAGAAACTTAGTAAGGAAGAATTTTAATTAAAATTCTATCTTATCTTTTCGTAGCACGTGCAATCCTATCTTATCTTTTCCTAGCACGTGCAATCCTATCTTATCTTTTCATAATACGTGTAATCTTATCCTATCTTTCTGTAAGTATAAATAGGACCTTTAGTTATTGAAATCAGATACACTGAAAAACATATTGAACAACAATTCTCTCTCAAATTTTCACTCTCTCTATGTACATTTATTAAGTCATACATTATCCAGTAATTCGAGATTTACAACACGTTATTTACAATACGTTATCAGCACGAGTCTCTGCCCGAGCAAGCTTTATTTACGAAGGAGGTATTGTCCAAATAAACTCTATTCACGAAGAAGGTATTACCTGAATAAGTTTCATTTAACGAAAGAGGTATGTTTTAAACTTAATCATTTGATTCTGATTATTATCTTTATTTATTCATATTATTGTTTAAACGCTATAATGTCGTCAAGTATTATCCAAAAAAATTCTGGATGGCTATGCCATCGTAACTTTTATATTAATTTTACCATATATGTTATTATTTGGAAATAATTGTTTAAATATATTTGTGAAGCATTACATCATATTTTAATATTTATTTTACATTCAGAATGACAAATTTTGCAAAATTAGAGTTTGTTGCGTTGGATGTGTCTAAGGATAATTATTTGTCTTGGGTACTCGATGTGGAATTACATCTTAGTGCAAACGGGCTAAAAGACACCATAGAATCAGAAAATACCCCAACTGTTGAACAAAATGCTAAAGCTATCATTTTTCTTAGACACCACATCCATGAAAGTTTGAAATCTGAATATCTAACTGTGAAAAATCCATTCACCATTTGGACCAATCTCAAAGATAGGTTTGATCAAGAAAAAAATTATCAATTTACACCCTGCCTGTTATGACTAAATACATATAAGGTTGCAAGATTTTAAATCTGTCGCTGAATATAATTCTGTCTTGTTCAAAATAAGCTCAAAACTGATTTTGTGTGGTGAAAATATTATTGATGCTGACATGATAGAAAAGACCCTTTCAACCTTTCACCCCAACATTATGATTCAGGCGCAACATTATAGGGAGTGCAATTTTCGGAAGTATAGCGAGTTGATATCTCTTCTTATCGCTGAAAAGAATAATGAGTTGTTACTGAAAAATCATCAGATTCATCCCACAGGCTCTGCCCAGTTAACTGAAGTACATAACACGTAATTCCAGAAGAATGTGCGTGGGAAAGGGCATAGAGGAGGACGAGGTTACGGACGAAACCGTGGGCATGAAAACTTTCGAGGTCCGTTTCAAAATCATTTTAACTTTAGCCACCTGAAGTGGCAGTGTGATGGTTACAACAACTCTGACCACCAGAAGTGACAACATGGAGTGCCAAATAAAAGGAAGGCACCACAAGAAGAAGATATTAGGGATATCTGTCTCATATGTGGGGCACATGGGCACTGGAAACGTACTTGTCGCACACCAAAATATCTAGTTGACCTCTACGAGGAAAATAAAAAGAATAACGGGAAAAGGGTGGAAACGAACTTCTCTAGTCATAATCTAAGTGAAGAACCAAACAACAAGACCTCAAATGAACTAGACGTTGTTGCTAACCTTTATTATGATTTAGATAACTAGATTTCATTTGTTTCTTTGATGTTATATTTTCAACATGCTTGTTTAAATATTCTGCTTTCATGTACTTGTTTTATGTTCTTGTATTATGTACGTTATTTGCATAATAAAATTGTTGTTCAGTTCTATATAGACAATATAAATAAGGAGAGATATGCATTGCTGACTGCGCGACCCACACACAATTTTACAAAATCAGAACTATTTCTCAAAGTTGACTAAAAGCCAACTCACATGTTTGGACGATTTCGGGAACATCAAATATCATATAGGGTTTTGGGAAAGCCAGTTTTATACTATCAAGTGAGACACAAATTCACATACATAATGCTCTATATTCTAGCAAATCCACTAGAAATCTTCTGAGTTTTAAAGATATTCATCTTATTGGTTTACTTATAGAAACCACTAGAGAAAATGAAAAAGAATATCTCCTTATCACCTCAATCACCTCGGAACATAAGAAGATCTTAGAAAAATTGCAATCAACCTTATATGGATTATATGCTACCGAAATTAGAGTAATCGAGTCTCACAGTATCACTACTCCCAAAATTATAGATCCAAATTCACTCACCATTTGGCATGAAAGACTTGGTCATCCAAGAGTATCCATGATGTGTCGAATTATAGAAAATTCTACGGGATATCCCCATAAGAATCAAAAGGTCATGCTACGTGATGAACTTCCTTGTTCAACATGTTCTTTGGGAAAACTAATTGTTCAACTATATCCAGTTCAACTTCAAAACGAGTCTCCAGATTTCTTAGAAAGAATTCAAGGTGATATATGCATACCTATTCATCTATCATCTGTACCATTTAGATATTTCATGGTCCTAATCGATGCTTCAACTAGATGGTCTCATGTTTGCCTCGACCAGAAATACAGCCTTTGTCAAGCTTCTTGCTTAAATAATCAAATTACGAGCCCAATTTCCTAGATAATCTTATCAACTCAATTTGACTTGATAATGCCGCTGAATTTACATATATTACTTTCAATGATTATTGTATGTCAGTAGGAATCTCTGTCGAACACCCCGTAGCTCACGTGCATACACAAAATGATTTAGCAGAATTGTTAATTAAAAGACGTCAGCTTATTGCACGACCCTTACTTCTAAGATCTAAGTTACCCACTTCTATTTGGGGTCATGCAATACTTCATGCCGCAATATAATTAAGATAAGATCATCTGCTTACCACAAACAATCTCCTCATGAATTAGTTCTTGGTCAAACCCCTAATATTTCACATTTTAAGATCTTTGGTAGTGCCGTATATGTTCCAATTGCACCTCCACAAAGATCTAAAATGGGACCACAAAGAAGAGTAGTTATATATGTTGGTTTTGATTCACATGCTATTATAATATATCTTGAACCATTAACCAGTGATGTCTTTATTGCTCGATATACTGATTGTCATTTTGATGAGTCTGTATTCCCTCCATTAGGGGGAGATAATGTTTTGTATAAGTTAAATTCTGAACTATCATGGAATGCCTCAAGATTAAGTTATATGGATCCACGTACTAAACAATATGAATATGAGGTTATAAGAATAATTTATTTGCAAAATATTGCTAATCAAATGCCAGGTGATTTTAATGATTCTAGACGTGTCATAAAATCACATATACCTGCTGTTAATGCACCGGAAAGGGTTGAAATCCCTATTCTTAAAGCAATTCATGAAGAATTGGTTGGTAATTCAAAACTATGCCAGAAGCGTGGTAGACCTGTTGGTGCAAAAGATGTTGTACCATGAAAAGGGAAATTGATTGGACATGCCCCTGAAGTGGCAAGTGTTCTAGAAAATACCCCAGAAACGGTATTGCCTCCTGAAGAGGTTCGAGCCCCTGAAGTAGCTATATCAAATACCCCAGAAGCGGTATCACCTCCCGAAGAGGTTAAAACCCCTAAAGTGGCTGTGACAAAACCACCAAAAGTGGTATTGCCTCCATAAGAGGATATTGCCCCAGAAGTGGCACATGCTTCAATAGAAGCAAAGGTACCTGGAAATTATGAGATCTCACTGAGTTATGTACATAACGGAAAATTATTCGATCGTGGGAGTATTGAGGTTGATGATGTATATGGTTTTATCGTGGCATGTGATATTATTATGAACTCCGATCCTGAACCACAAAGTGTGGAAGAATGTCGATAAAGTGATGATTGGCCAAAATGGGAAATTGCAATACAGGAAGAATTGCAATCCTTGTGCAAGAGAAATGTATTTGGACCTGCAGTCCAAACCTCAGCTGG
Organism: Apium graveolens; assembly: GCF_009905375.1. Classification (NCBI taxonomy): domain Eukaryota; kingdom Viridiplantae; phylum Streptophyta; class Magnoliopsida; order Apiales; family Apiaceae; genus Apium; species Apium graveolens. The sequence goes on from NW_027421453.1 coordinate 13,396, forward strand.
TGTGATCCCCATCAAGAATATATGGGTGTTTGTATGAAAACGAAATGAGAGAAATGAAATTGTGAGATATAAGGCACGACTGGTAGCCCATAGATTCTCTCAAAGGCCTGGATTTGATTACCAGGAAACTTACTCTCCTGTGATGGATAAAGTTACTTTTCATTTTCTTATGGGTATGGCTTGTATGGAAAAATTGGAAACACGTCCAATGTACGTTGTGACAGCCTACCTGTACGGATCACTTCATAGTGATAACTATATGAAAATCCCTGAAGGATTAAAATTGGATGAGACTAAGACTCGTCATTTATACTTAGTTAAATTACAACGATCAATATATGGACTGAAACAATCTGGCTGTATGTGGTACAATAGGCTTAGTGAATACCTATTGAATGATGGGTATGTTAATGATAAAGTATGTCCGTGTGTATTTATTAAAAGATCTCAAACTGGTTTCATTATTATTGTTGTATATGTGGACAATTTGAATATTGTAGGTACTTCTGAAGATATTACTAATGCTGCTATTTATTTGAAAAATGAGTTTGAGATGAAAGATCTTGGAAAGACAAAGTTCTGTTTAGGTTTACAAGTGGAACACTTATCTTCAGGAATATTTGTTCATCAATCAACCTACATAGAAAAAGTTCTTGATCGATTTTACATGGACAAATCTCATCCTCTAACTACACCAATGGTGGTTCGGTCACTTGAAGTTGAAAAGGATCCATATTGTCCCATAAAAGAAGATGAAGATCCACTTGGACCATAAGTTCCATATCTCAATGCAATTGGGGCTCTTATGTACCTCGCAAACAACACACGACTTGATATTGCTTTTGCTGTGAATCTATTAGCAAGATTCAGTTCAGAACCAACTAAAAGACATTGAGATGGAATCAAGCATATATTGAGATATCTTCTCTGGACAATTGATCTTGGATTATTCTTTTCAAATTATTCGAAATCACAGCTGATTGAATATGCAGATGCTGGATACTTATCAGATCCTCATGTTGAACGATCACAGACAGGTTACCTATTCACATATTGCGGTACTACTATCTCTTGGAAATCTACAAAACACACCATGGCTGTAACACCCCCAGATCCGGGGTCGGGGATCCGGGTCGTCACGGTCTTTCTCTCCACAATATCACTTCACTTAATTAATAATAATAACCTTATGTTGTGACCCCACACTAACACACACCACAACCCGTTATAGTCTCAGAGATGAAATTTAAATAAGTACAAGTCTTTGAATCCACAATTTAAAAGTTATTACAACCCAAAATGATTACTTGATAAATTTACAGTTAATTGCCATTATCTGCCACAAGTTATAATTATACATAATTGATTCTCAAAAGTAGATGGTCTGATCTACAATAGATCTACCTCTGCAGCTATAGCAGCTACAATATCAACGGGAAGACGCGGAACGCTTCCCACGCGCTTGCGCTGGGTCTGCTGGAGTCTGGCCATCTTTCCTAACTGTTGTTGTGTGATGAAAGAAGAAAGCAAGGGTGAGCAGCAAGCCCACCAAAATAATATGTATAAAGATTAACAATATATGAGCCTTCTCATAGCACTCATGAAAGTCTTGGTCAAAAGAAATGAACCAAGTTGATATCTTAATGCGATGAAGTCGCAAAATATTCAGTATATATATATATACATATATACTTTTCAAAATATGGGAAGTCCTCTTCCATGCATAATATACACAGAGTTCCAGTGTATAACTGTATAAAAATATCGTTGCAAGGTGATCTCATATATCTAACCTTGTCTCAACGTTTTTCTGAAAATCTTTGTCATGCATAAGATAATCATTTACTAGATAGAAGTTTAAAAGATGAACTTATAAGGTACTCCAATATACTTATATCTTTTCCAAATACTACTTGAACTACCACCGTTCAAGTTATAATTAGTTCAAAAGTTCATCACATAGATGAGACTACAAGATAATACTTGAATAGATTCAACCTTTAAAATATCATCAAAATAAAATGAAGTTATGAGATACTTCATTTGATGCAAACATCATTTAGAAAACTTGACCCTGCCAACACTCAACAATCGCCCAACCGTAGCCTTTCTATCGAAGTGCTCCGGGTAGTGTTGCAGAAATATCCAATTGGATGATGAACTCATTACGGGAGTTTGCCGCGCCAGGAAGACCACTTACGATGATCAGTCGTAGTAGTACAACCCCACCATTTTCTACATGTAGAGGAGAACCTGTCGGATTTACTTGTCAACCGAACACTGAACTCCTAAGGAATGGACCGCCTTAGCGGAACTTCCAGGCCATTTGGGCCAATATAATAAGGCTGGGCCGACGCTACTCGACCACTTACGCACACTCATAGTTCAGATGAAATCCATGACTCTGAAACGTAAAGCTGTCCCCACTTTCCCCAAGTAGAAACTTGTTGATACGGCTCACCAAGAAGTCGTATCTAGTTGGAAAGGAAAACTCACCGATATTTCCAGGCGATGCTGTTAATGGATTAACTTGTTCCAGAATTTTACTTCCCGAGTGTTGGGTAAGTAATCAAAACTCTTTTTATCAAGACAACAACCTTGTTGCGAATATAACATACACCACAGAGCGGATCCCTCCGATTTTGAGCGAGTATTTAAATCCCCTTTTTAAAGGAAGATCTTAAATATAAAAATGAGTTTTTGGGATCCGCTCTAACTTTTGAAAATCATTTTAAAGACTTGAAAACACTTTAAAGAGTGTTTGGAATAATGCTGATTTAATAAAGTAAATCAGTCTCAATATAAAGAAATATATGAATATTATTATTAATAATATTCCCATTAAAGAGTAATTGAGGTAGAAGTTGGAAAACTTATACTTGAAATGAATAGTAAATAATCAAAGATATACTTATACGAAAGTAATATCTTTATTTGAATATCAAAAGTAAGTTTGATTATCGAACATATTCTTAATAAATAAGAATATATTTCAGTAATAAGCGGAGTCATAATACCTCGAATGAATATTATAAATAATATTCAATAAATAAAATAAAGGAGTCATACATCCTCAAATGAATATTCAATAATATTCAATTAATAAAATAAAAGGAGTCATAAGCCCTCGAATGAATATTCGAAATAATATTCAATAAATAATATAAAGTTATCGAATAAACCTTATTCGATTAATAGTTTTGAAAACTATAACCATATATATATATAAATATATATATATATATAAATCTACTCGGGATCCTCGACTCCCGGTTTTAGAAAATGTTTTCACCTTTGGGTCCCTATACTAAGGGTATATGCAAATTACCGCTATCCTCTAGCATATGTATTATGCCAACTATAAGCATTTGAACCAACAGATATATAAATCAAGAATATGAAACAGGCATGCATATATACCATATCAAATGCTACAATATAACGCAAGAATTTGCTAATTAACCAACATGCATCTATCGCAAGATAATGCATATACATATATTCATCACAACAACAGTATAACGGGTAGAAAACTTGCCTGAGCGACTTGGGGTGATAAAAGGCTCGGGACGAGTCTGGTAACCTATAAACAACAAGTAAGTTGGAATTAAACCAAAATCACTTGTAAATCTATACTTTAACTAACTTAGACTCTAACGCTTGTTTTGCGCTCACTGATTCGCTTAAGTCACTGCGGGACCCTCGGCTCCACCATTTTTAATAATTTAACCTTTACGAGTTTTAAAGCGATTCCTTCGCGAGTGTCTTACCAACTGCCTAAACACACTTACCATAAATGTTTCATACATTAATAACCCTTTTTGGTCTTTAACCTATGTTTCAAAGTAAGGCGAGGGAAAAAGTTCGTTCGCGAAACGCCGTTACTTGAAAACGGTCGTTTCTCCTAAACCGTGCATCGGAATCGAACGAACTACATATCAAAACGAAGCTCGTAACATGAGCTATCTAAACATGGCAGAGGTCATATTCTAGCAGGGGGTTCTCGGGTCCTAATGCTATGCACAAAAACAGTCCAAAGAAAATCGGACGTTACAACGGCTATGTTTACGCGATTTCCAATATTTTAAACCATTCAAACCCTCCCAATTCAACCTCAAATCCAACATACAACCAACATCCATCCTTATCACATCATAACAACCCCAACCAATTCAATTTAATCATTTATACTTATGCCTAAGCTTAATTTAACCATACTTAAGTTCTTTTCATCAAAACCTCAACATTTACCATTCCATTTCACTACCATTTCAAATCCCAAACTCTAATCACAACACAAGCTACAATATCATCCTACTAATCAAAATCATCTTATAATATATAGGAATCTAGGGTTTGGAGATGGTATACCTTCCTTGAAGTGGTGGGAGGAGCTAGGAAGCCTTAAGAAGCTTTGAGAAGTCTTAGAAAAGCTTGGATCTTCAAGAAAAACAAGAAAAACTTCAAGTTAAAAACTTGAAAACACTATTCATAGTCTTCTTCTTTGATTAAATGAAGAAGATTGAGAAGGAATTAATGGCTTAAACTCATGATATAGCCCTAACTAAGCTATGAAGATGATTAGGGAATTTACTCACCAATTTAGGAAGCTTGGATCTTGAATTTTGAATTTTTCTTGCCTTTTGAATAGTGAAAAGCCGTGAGCAATGAAGAACTAATGCCTTGGTTCTTTTTGATTTTTGATGAAGAATGAATTTACTTGGCTTGGTTGCTTGGTTTTTGTATTTGATTTAGTCAATTACCTTTTTGCCCTTGAATTTGTGTGGTTACAAAGCCACCACACCTCCTTCCTTCCCATGTCATGCTTATGTCATCCTCATGATGTCATCCTCCCTTCCTTGTCCTCTTTCTATTGGTTGGATGACATCATTCCCACTAATCCCTTTGATTAACTTCCTAATCGTTTGCCTAATGACCGCTGATCTGTTATACGGTTCGCTTAACTTTCGTTCTCGTTTATCATTTGAAGGATCATACCCGGGATCTTATTACTTAGGTTCCCTTAACCTTTCCCAATACATTATATTCCTTTTTATGATCCTCTATTATAATCCTTTAATTTAAATCCTTTTTATCCTGTTACCTTATACTCAATTCTCTCCGTATCTAGTGTATTTCCGGGAAAATCAAAGTGTTCGGATTTGGATTCTGACGATCTTTACATACACTTATATCCCATATAAAGTACTAATAAAATCTCAGAATATCCATATCAGAACCCCTACATAGTGTGGCATGAAAAGTTTTCTCATTCAGCAAAAACACTATTCACAAGGGTTTCAAAATTTCCCAAAAATTGGGGTTATTACAGTCTCCCCTCCTTAAAGGATTCCGTCCCGGAATCAGATAGAAATGAATAGGGATACCTTCTTAGTATTGCACTTTCTAACTCTCAAGTCAATTTTCCCACATTGTGGTTCTACCATCAACTCTTACTAGTTTGATAACCCTTCTCCTAAGCACACGTTCCTTCTTAATCTATACCCTTCCTGGTTGCTCCATATATGTTACATCTGGTTGCATGTCTATGCGCTCATATGCCCCTATTTGTCTGGCATCCGAATTACACTTCCTTAACATTAATACGTGGAACACGTTATGAACTTGGTACAGGTTCGGGGGTAGGGCTAGCTCATATGCTAACTTCCCAAACGTCTTAATATATCCAAGGGTCCAACAAATTGTAGACTTAGCTTTCCTTTCTTCCCGAACCTCATTAATTCTTTTCAAGGGAATACTTTTAACAATACAAGGTTCCCTCCTTCCTATTCTTTGTCCTTTCGTGCCAAATCAACATACTTCTTATGTCCATCTTGGGCTACTATCAGCGTCCTCTGATTAGATCTATTATATCCTTGGTCCTTTGGACTACTGCGGGTCCGAGCATCTTGCGCTCTACAACTTCATCCTAACATAAGGGAGATCGACATTGTCTTCCCTCAAGGATCTCATAAGGCGATACCTCGATACTGACATACGATCGATTATCGTGATATAACTTAATCCGCGTTAAGTGATCATTCCAAATTCTTTCAAGTCTATTGCACAGACTCTCATTATAGCTTTTAGCATTAGAGCTTTTGCTTCTCAATACCCATTCTTTTCCAGTTCGTAATCGCTATCACCTTCCGTTCCTAATATTATACTGGTTATACCTTTGGCTCGTTAACGTTCTATAACCTTTTAATAACCACGTCAACCTTAGTATCACGAATGTGTTTCCATTCCGAATACCACCAAAATTTTACTACTCCTTTTTCAGCTGTTTCTATTATCGAAAGCTTCATCCTTCATATAGAAGTAAAAGAATTTATTGAGAGATCACTATGATCATGAACACTTGTTATATCGCATAGTTAGTACAGAAGGTGGCCAGCCTTTAGTACTTGACAAGCAATTAAACAATAGATGGTATCCTACTAGGCTTCTATCACACAGATAGATAGTCATTCGGTAATACCTCCCCTTCTGGAAGGGTTGTTCTTCTCAGCTTACATGAAATGAAAAGAAGAGAAAAGAGCGAATTGAAGAGAATTGTATATTCATAAAAAAAATTTATTGCCATAAAATATCTGACTTAGAATCTACCTCTGAACTATAGAGGTTTGTCATAGAAGAACAAAACATATATGTATTTATATCAACATCAAGTATTATAACATCGTATTTCACGTGCCTAAATATTTTCGCTATCCCGTCCATCATTCTATGGACCCATGCTCTTCCTCGAGCTTATACACAATTACCTTTGAAACTCCCTCGACATCGAAAATCGAATCTGGGATCTCATTCTAGACATCATCGTTACTTGAATTCTATGCTTGCACCGCAACCTTCCTCGTATAATAATACGACTCTCTATTGATAAGAAAGAATAATAATTCACCAGGTAGATACTCTACTTAATTAGTCTATCAATGATAACTTATACACTACCACGACCCGATTAGTGGTACTCAATCTCAACACCCATTCCAATACAACTCTCACGGTTGTAATCAGCTCATTACTCGCAGAATCATTGCTACCTTACTATGGTCCACCACTGACCTACTGTAGTCATTCATTTTCCATGAAGTCTTAATAGCTGACCATACGGAGTCCATACATCTTGTATCAAATCCTTCTAAGGAGGTAACATAATCACCATTCCTGATTCATGAAGAACACTCCTGATCCTGACATACATACATGACATGAAGCAGATAAAAGTGCAGAAGAGTTTCAATCAAAGCAACGATAGCAGGTTAATACCATTCTTAATCATACGCCCTAAATAGAAGAATTAACTCAAGGGTTCATCTAGTCCTTTTTGAAACATGGTTCTGGCTTATCTCAAGATAGGACCTTCTAAGATAGATAGCCCGTTCATGGCGATTACACGAATTAAACCTTTACCAACTACTATTACGGTTGGGTATTGCACGGTCATCAGAAGGAATGTCAATCTTCCTAACCATAATTCAACCTTCACATTTTTAACCATCATCACTGTATTCTTTTGGCACACGCGCCTATAATTATCCTCTTACCTTTAAAGTGTTGGCCACCTCTTTGGCCTTCCTGATAGTAATAGTTCCTTATAATCAATGTCTTTTAACCACCTTCAACTAAATTTTCTACCTCATTTCAATCACAGCTTGTGTGAAGATGTTTTCCTTAACATCTGATAAGTAAAAAAAAATCACCATTTTTCCATAAGTTGTTGCCTCAGTCTTTAGAGGTTAATCACTGTCATGACTGACTCTCAATCATAATTAGAACATCTTTTATCTTAAGTCCTAATTGCCCTGAATAATTTCTACCATTACTGGTTCGATCCATACTTTCTCGTGGTTTAACACGTGCCCCACTTGGCAACATTATAATTATGTCATATTTCCTTTATCAACATTTCTATTCTTGAAAATTTTGAATATTACTTTTCTCCTTGTAAAACCTCTAAGGTTATCCTTCAATCATTCCTCCTGTATTCCCTAGATACAGGGCATATTAAAATACCATTTACTATTACTAGAACCATTGTCTATATACTTCTGAAAATTTCTCCACTGATTCTTAAAGGTTGTTATTACCTTAATCCTTTCCAATTCATACTGTCAAATTTCATACTATCCCTATTAAGGGTGAAAGGCCAACCTTTATGCATTCCCCTAGGATTCATTTTAAGTTACCGATGTTCTATCCTTAATTCCACCTTTAAAAGGTACCTGCATCCTTCCATGGATAAATCAAGTCATATATCCCTGATAAGGGTGTCTTATTCAATCATTCCCACCTCGATAGTCTATACCTAACTTCATAATAGCATCCTTATTCAAATTGAGGTCAATCCATATGGCCTCCAAAAGATAACAATGGTCATCCACTTTTCTTTCTTGATTTGGTAATGATAACATGGATGTTCTGGAAGATATTGGTCATGTTCAACGTGAACTTCTTCTTAATAATTCCTTATTTACTTTTGTTGTTTATCTCAACAGTCATCTCAATGTTGGGATATCTTTCATATCTGGCGTCTCCCTTTCTGGGTATCATGCCACCGGTCTTACACTTTACCTTCTTGAAGGTCACTTCCTTCACCCAATTTTCTTAATTTCTTACTTTCTTGTCTCCTCAGTTTATCCGCGTCTCATTATTTATCCTTCGAATTACCTCAAGGTTTCCTCGAATCCTCCCAACTTAAAGGGGATAAAATATACATAACTCTTATGCCTTCAACCATCAATTTTAACTCATGGTGAATCACCCTCATCCTGACGATTACATACTCTTCTATTTCTATTTCTACGAGTCTTTAGGGTTTCCTCATACCCAACTCCCTTATCATTCCTCAAACTCTCTTGCCTTTATATTCCTTTCTCTTATCGTTATTTCATGAACCAACACAACATAAGCATTGATTTCAAACATCCCGTCATTCTGGATTCGTGTCTTCAGAACGAATCTTGATAACTTTTACAACTTAGATTCATAATTCATCATACTCGTCTGCCTTTGTTCTGGCTCTAAAGCTTTTACACTATTCCATAACCTTGGGAATTACTTTCCCGAAAATAATTGACTGAACTTAAATCAGTTTATTATAATCTCTTGCTCCGTGCCTTCCTTGGCCTTTCACCAGCGGGTGGTCTCTCTCTTAGGAGGGTAAGTGACAAAACAGTCTTTTGTGGTTCGTCAATCATTTAGAATCTCAAATGATTCATCTATTTCCTTTAGCCAGGCTCTTGCCTCGACTGGGTCAGCTTGTTCCTTGGAACTCTGAGAGCTTAGCGACTTAAAGGTCATGAAAGAATTTCCCACCGCACTGTCTCCTCAGGGTGGTGATTGGGGATAATAGTCTAAGTTCTTTTTAGACAGGTCCATGAATTGCCGTATAGGAGTACCGCCTCGGGTCTCCTTTCCTTACTCGACTTTCTGTTTCCTTAGTATGAAATGTTTCATCCTACTCCCCATAATTGGGGTCATCTTTTTAATTTAAAATCCTCATTTTCCACTCCATTATGTCATGGGTTCCTTCTATCTTGATGGCGACCTCCCTGACTATCACGTTCAGGGTTTGCTCTAAATCTTATTCCTCAAACTATGGCTCTCATCTAAGTTCTCATCCTTACGCACTTGAACTTTCGGAACCCAAATTCTATAGGAATACCTAATTATTCCCTTATCCTCTTTCTCGGTATTAATCTCATATTTATTTGTTGGCTCTCAGCCTTCATTCATCACCTTTCTCTGGCACAATATGCTCTTTTCCGATAATTCGGACTGTATTGCAATCTCAAACAGCTTTTCGGTACCGGCTCCGGTTACCTTCATATTTATTTCCATTTTTTTCAAAATCTCTTATAAACTCTCCAAAAGACATTATCATCTTGAGTCTCTCCTTTTTACTAAGGGCATCAGCCACCATATTGGCTTTCCCCGAATGATAAAGAATCTCCCAATCATTATTCTTGATTAGCTCTAACTGCCTCCTCTGGCATATGTTGAGCTCTTTCTACGTGAAAATGTACTAGAGCACTTTTGGCTTAGGTAATTCTCGCACTTCTCTCCATACAAGTAGTGCCTCCAATCCTTAGGGTAAAACTATTGCCACGAGCCTAAGCTCATGAGCGGGGATATCGAATTTCATATTACCTTAATTGTCTTGACATGTACGCGATTACCTTACCGTTCTGCATAAGCACGCACCCTAAGCCCTTGTGCGAAGCGTCACTATACTTCACAAAATCTCTTTTTCCATCCGGCAATGCCAGCATAAGGGCCATCACCAACCTCTGCTTCAGTTCTTAAAAGCTGTTCTCGCATTTCTCTGTCCATTCGAAATTCTCAGTCTTACGAGTAAGCCGCGTTAAAGGGGCTACTATCTTTACAACTTGAACGAACCTCCGGTAGTGACCGGCCAATCCTACCTCTGGTAGTCGACCAAACCATGGTCATCAATTCCTCAGTGGTCCTTTATTCATTCTTGTCAGGATCCTCCATGGGATCCTCCTCAGCAACTATCCCTTCTAGGACAACATCCTCAACCGCTACATCCTCAATATCAACATCATCCGGTCCCGCGTTAGGACGCTCTATCGGATCCATAATCTGATCCCCAATAAATAGTAAAACATCATCGCGTTGATGTTCCTCAACTTCAGGGTTCGGAGTCCCGCTACCATATACGATAACGAACTACGCTTCTATCGCTACATTTATAAGGGTTCCCATAAGGGTTTTAACTGTCAGTACTACGTTAGGTAGCCCGACTATGAACTTGGCAAGAGTTCTTATTATCTTAGTGAACTTATTATCTTAACGTCCCATCATCTCTGAGGTTTATAACGCTTAGCTCTGATACCATTTCTGTAACACACCCAGATCCGGGGTCGGGGATCCGGGTCGTCACGGTCTTTCTCTCCACAATATCACTTCACTTAATTAATAATAATAACCTTATGCTGTGACCCCACACTAACACACACCACAACCCGTTATAGTCTCAGAGATGAAATTTAAATAAGTACAAGTCTTTGAATCCACAATTTAAAAGTTATTACAACCCAAAATGATTACTTGATAAATTTATAGTTAATTGCCATTATCTGCCACAAGTTATAATTATACATAATTGATTCTCAAAAGTAGATGGTCTGATCTACAATAGATCTACCTCTGCAGCTATAGCAGCTACAATATCAACGGGAAGACGCGGAACGCTTCCCACGCGCTTGCGCTGGGTCTGCTGGAGTCTGGCCATCTTTCCTAACTGTTGTTGTGTGATGAAAGAAGAAAGCAAGGGTGAGCAGCAAACCCACCAAAATAATATGTATAAAGATTAACAATATATGAGCCTTCTCATAGCACTCATGAAAGTCTTGGTCAAAAGAAATGAACCAAGTTGATATCTTAATGCGATGAAGTCGCAAAATATTCAGTATATATATATATATACATATATACTTTTCAAAATATGGGAAGTCCTCTTCCATGCATAATATACACAGAGTTCCAGTGTATAACTGTATAAAAATATCGTTGCAAGGTGATCTCATATATCTAACCTTGTCTCAACGTTTTTCTGAAAATCTTTGTCATGCATAAGATAATCATTTACTAGATATAAGTTTAAAAGATGAAGTTATAAGGTACTCCAATATACTTATATCTTTTCCAAATACTACTTGAACTACCACCGTTCAAGTTATAATTAGTTCAAAAGTTCATCACATAGATGAGACTACAAGATAATACTTGAATAGATTCAACCTTTAAAATATCATCAAAATAAAATGAAGTTATGAGATACTTCATTTGATGCAAACATCATTTAGAAAACTTGACCCTGCCAACACTCAACAATCGCCCAACCGTAGCCTTTCTATCGAAGTGCTCTGGGTAGTATTGCAGAAATATCCAATTGGATGATGAACTCATTACGGGAGTTTGCCGCGCCAGGAAGACCACTTACGATGATCAGTCGTAGTAGTACAACCCCACCATTTTCTACATGTAGAGGAGAACCTGTCGGATTTACTTGTCAACCGAACACTGAACTCCTAAGGAATGGACCGCCTTAGCGGAACTTCCAGGCCATTTGGGCCAATATAATAAGGCTGGGCCGACGCTACTCGACCACTTACGCCACTCCTAGTTCAGATGAAATCCATGACTCTGAAACGTAAAGCTCGTCCCCACTTTCCCCAAGTAGAAACTTGTTGATACGGCTCCACCAAGAAGTCGTATCTAGTTGGAAAGGAAAACTCACCGATATTTCCCAGGCGATGCCTGTTAATGGATTAACTTGTTCCAAGAATTTTACTTCCCGAGTGTTGGGTAAGTAATCAAAAACTCTTTTATCAAGACAACAACCTTGTTGCGAATATAAAATACACCACAGAGCCGGATCCCTCCGGTTTTGAGCGAGTATTTAAATCCCCTTTTTAAAAGGAAGATCTTAAATATAAAAATGAGTTTTTGGGATCCGCTCTAACTTTTGAAAATCATTTTAAAGACTTGAAAACACTTTAAAGAGTGTTTGGAATAATGCTGATTTAATAAAGTAAATCAGTCTCAATATAAAGAAATATCTGAATATTATTATTTAAATAATATTCCCATAAAGAGTAATTGAGGTAGAAGTTGGAAAACTTATACTTGAAATGAATAGTAAATAATCAAAGATATACTTATACGAAAGTAATATCTTTATTGAATATCAAAAGTAAGTTTGATTATCGAACATTATTCTTTAATAAATAAAGAATATATTTCAGTAATAAGCGGAGTCATAATACCTCGAATGAATATTATAAATAATATTCAATAAATAAAATAAAGGAGTCATACATCCTCAAATGAATATTCAAATAATATTCAATTAATAAAATAAAAGGAGTCATAAGCCCTCGAATGAATATTCGAAATAATATTCAATAAATAATATAAAGTTATCGAATAAACCTTATTCGATTAATAGTTTTGAAAACTATAACCATATATATATAAATATATATATATATATAAAATCTACTCGGGATCCTCGACTCCCGGTTTTAGAAAATGTTTTCACCTTTGGGTCCCTATACTAAGGGTATATGCAAATTACCGCTATCCTCTAGCATAGGTATTATGCAACTATAAGCATTTGAACCAACAGATATATAAATCAAGAATATGAAACAGGCATGCATATATACCATATCAAATGCTACAATATAACGCAAGAATTTGCTAATTAACCAACATGCATCTATCGCAAGATAATGCATATACATATATTCATCACAACAACAGTATAACGGGTAGAAAACTTGCCTGAGCGACTTGGGGTGATAAAAGGCTCGGGACGAGTCTGGTAACCTATAAACAACAAGTAAGTTGGAATTAAACCAAAATCACTTGTAAATCTATACTTTAACTAACTTAGACTCTAACGCTTGTTTTGCGCTCACTGATTCGCTTAAGTCACTCGGGTACCCTCGGCTCCACCATTTTTAATAATTTAACCTTTACGAGTTTTTAAAGCGATTCCTTCGCGAGTGTCTTACCAACTGCCTAACACACTTACCATAAATGTTTCATACATTAATTAACCCTTTTTGGTCTTTAACCTATGTTTCAAAGTAAGGCGAGGGAAAAAGTTTCGTTCGCGAAACGCCGTTACTTGAAACGGTCGTTTCTCCTAAACCGTGCATCGGAATCGAACGAACTACATATCAAAACGAAGCTCGTAACATGAGCTATCTAAACATGGCAGTGATCATATTCTAGCAGGGGGTTCTCGGGTCCTAATGCTATGCACAAAAACAGTCCAAAGAAAATCGGACGTTACGACGGCTATGTTTACGCGATTTCCAATATTTTAAACCATTCAAAACCCTCCCAATTCAACCTCAAATCCAACATACAACCAACATCCATCCTTATCACATCATAACAACCCCAACCAATTCAATTTAATCATTTATACTTATGCCTAAGCTTAATTTAACCATACTTAAGTTCTTTTTATCAAAACCTCAACATTTACCATTCCATTTCACTACCATTTCAAATCCCAAACTCTAATCACAAAAACAAGCTACAATATCATCCTACTAATCAAATCATCTTATAATATATAGGAATCTAGGGTTTGGAGATGGTATACCTTCCTTGAAGTGGTGGGAGGAGCTAGGAAGCCTTAAGAAGCTTTGAGAAGTCTTAGAAAAGCTTGGATCTTCAAGAAAAACAAGAAAAACTTCAAGTTAAAAACTTAAAAACACTATTCATAGTCTTCTTCTTGATTAAATGAAGAAGATTGAGAAGGAATTAATGGCTTAAACTCATGATATAGCCCTAACTAAGCATGAAGATGATTAGGGAATTTACTCACCAATTTAGGAAGTTTGGATCTTGAATTTTGAATTTTTCTTGCCTTTTGAATAGTGAAAAGCCGTGAGCAATGAAGAACTAATGCCTTGGTTCTTTTTGATTTTTGATGAAGAATGAATTTACTTGGCTTGGTTGCTTGGTTTTTGTATTTGATTTAGTCAATTACCTTTTTGCCCTTGAATTTGTGTGGTTACAAAGCCACCACACCTCCTTCCTTCCCATGTCATGCTTATGTCATCCTCATGATGTCATCCTCCCTTCCTTGTCCTCTTTCTATTGGTTGGATGACATCATTCCCACTAATCCCTTTGATTAACTTCCTAATCGTTTGCCTAATGACCGCTGATCTGTTATACGGTTCGCTTAACTTTCGTTCTCGTTTATCGTTTGAAGGATCATACCCGGGATCTTATTACTTAGGTTCCCTTAACCTTTCCCAATACATTATATTCCTTTTTATGATCCTCTATTATAATCCTTTAATTTAAATCCTTTTTATACTGTTACCTTATACTCAATTCTCTCCGTATCTAGTGTATTTCCGGGAAAATCAAAGTGTTCGGATTTGGATTCTGACGATCTTTACATACACTTATATCCCATATAAAGTACTAATAAAATCTCAGAATATCCATATCAGAACCCCTACATAGTGTGGCATGAAAAGTTTTCTCATTCAGCAAAAACACTATTCACAAGGGTTTCAAAATTTCCCAAAAATTGGGGTTATTACAATGGCTGTAACTTCATCAAATCACGCAGAATTGCAGAATTACTAGCAATCCATGAAGCAAGTAGGGAATATGTATGACTACGATCCATAATCCAACATATTCGGTATTCATGTGGATTATCAAATGCTACAAACGGCCCCACTATTTTGTTTGAAGATAATTCAAATATATCAAGGGAGATCGAACAAAACACATCTTACCAAAATTCTTCTACACTCACGAATTACAAGAGAATGGAGATATTGAGGTACAACAAGTTCGATCATGTGATAATCTGGCGGATATAATTACAAAGTCATTACCTACATCAACATTTGAGAAGCGACGAAATAACATCGGAATGCGAAGATTGAAGAACATATTACATCAAGATGTCAATATGTGAGATATTTTATTCAGGGGGAGACTGTACTCTTTTTCCTTCGTCAAGGTTTTTATCCCACAGGGTTTTCCTTGCAAGGTTTTAACGAGGCAGTCAATCATTGAGATACTCACATTTGACAATCAAGGGGGAGTGTTATAATAATGATTATCAAATCTTACTAAAGAAGACTCGCGATACTTACTAAGGAAGACTCGCACAACTTCCCAGAGAAGAAACTTAGTAAGAAAGAATTTTGATTAAAATCCTATCTTATCTTTTCGTAGCACGTGCAATCCTATTTTATCTTTTCGTAGCACGTGCAATCCTATCTTATCTTTTCATAATACGTGTAATCTTATCCTATCTTTCTGTAAGTATAAATAGGACCTTCAGTTATTGAAATCAGATACAGTGAAAAACATATTGAACAACAATTCTCTCTCTCTTCAATTTTCACTTTCTCTATGTGCATTTATTAAGTCATACATTATCCAGTAATTCGAGATTTACAACACGTTATTTATAATAAATTCTATATTCAATTTATAATTGACTTTTTTGCAGTTTGTTGGCTTGTACTATAATTATTTTACACAGAGATGGCTAAATCAATAATTGTGCCATTTTGGTGGCTAAATGCACAATTATTGGGTGTTTTGGGTGCTCCGTGTCCCTTCCGTTAGTCTGTAATTAACTCCGTTAGTCGATTATCATTTTAATATTAAAAGTATATGGATATACTGGTAAATTCATTGTAAAAGTAACATATACCCCCATTCCCTCCATTTCCCCGCACCGGTTGGACTTCATCCTCACCAGAACAGGCGATTAAACCCTAATCCATTGCCGCTGTCCGAAATCGATGAAGATGGGCTGGTACAGACGGAGCCCTGAAGAACATGACTTATACAAGCCTCGTGAATGTCCTCAATACACAGGTATTACTTCGTTATATATATATATATGATTTATATGTATGTCTATGTAATAGATCATGGTTTGTTTGTATTATAGTGTATATAGGTTTAATAATGTTAGAGAATCATGTTTATATGAGTTTTATAATGTTTAGAGTTTGTTTTAGTTGTTTCAGTGTTTATATACTTCAATTTTAGGTATAATGTTGTTATTTGTCTTCGATATGTAATTAATATCTAGATATAGTGAAAGCCCCAATTTTGATGTTCAATTTAAGTATTTTTTTGCATGTCGTAATGTTAGTTATATCGTGGTAGCCCCTAAGTATTTTACCATTAAACTTAACTATGGAGGTGAAATGAAGAGTGGTCCAAACAATTATGTTGGTGGTAGTATTGCGTATTTTGATGACTGTAGTGCAGATGAAATCAGTATGTTAGATCTTGAATAAATGATGAATGAGTTAGGGGAATGTGGAGGTTATCATAAATATTGGTATAGGTTTCCAGGGACTAATATGGAGAGGGGTTTGTTTGTGTTGGATAAAGAGCTGATGTTAATGTGTGCAATGAATACCCACCAATATGTCCAAATGTATGATGTTGTCATCCCACCATTAACTATTTCCCAACCTGAACTAAACACACATAATGTAGATTTTGAGTATATTTTGGAACCAGAAAGAGAGGCAACCCCTATAGTTTAGGATGACAATTTGTTTAGCCAAGAGAAGGTAAATTTTAAGGAGTTTGAATTTGCTTGTAGTACACAAGCATAAATTAGATAGGAGGAGGAAGCTAGAGAATTATTTCGAGATGAATTTGGTGATGAATTTGCTGATGAATCAGATGGTGAGAGTGATGAAATGTACTATCCTGAATCAGAGGATAGTGATGAAGGAAAATTTCACTCTGACAACTCCAACAAAGATGACAGTGTTGATGACCTGGTTTTTGATGAAAATATTGATGATTTAGGTGCTAGTGATAAGAGATTTCATGCTAAAAAAGGTCACCAAGGAGATCAGTTTGACAATGACCCAGATGGGGTTGATAGTGAGCATTCCAGTGTTTATGCAGGTAGTGATGATGAAAGAATGGCTGGGAATACAACTGATGAAGATGAGCCTAAAGGGTACCCTGTGTACAATGATGAGGCATATGTTAGTCCAGTTTTGAGTTGTCCATGTATTTCAGAGATGCAAAAACATTCAGAGAGGCAGTTAAAAGACATGCAATCATGGAAAAGAGGCCTATAGTGTCAAGGAACATTGGAAGGAAAGTAAAATATACTTGTGAACCTCCATGCCCCTGGAAGATTTATGCTTCACCAGCTGAAAAGACTTCAACTTACCAGATAAAGACATTCAATCCAAAACATACATGTGTGCCTACTTTTCACCAGAAGCAAATTAACAGTGCTTGGATTGAAAAATATTATGAGAAGGAGATCAGAATGAATCCCTCCTGGCCAGTCAATGCCTTCCATCAAAAAATTGTCAATGATCTGAAATGTCATATTAGTAAGCATGATGTATATAGAGCAAAGGCAAGGGCCCTCATGAAGATAAATGGAACACATTCTGAGCAATACAGTCATGTCTGGAAATATGGTCATGAATTGAAGAGAGTGCTTCCTGAGACAATAATGAAAATATTAACTGAGAATCCAGATTCAGGTGCTGAAAGGGGTAGGTTTATGAGAATGTATGTGTGCTTAGGCCCACTCAAAAATGCATTTTCTGAAAGTTGCAGGAAGATAGTGGGTCTTAATGGATGCCATCTCAAGGGACCCTATGGTGGTCAACTCCTGGCAGCTGTTGGCATTGATGCAAATGAGGGAATGTATCCAGTGGCATGGGCTGTGGTGGAGGCTGAGAATACAAACTCATGGACTTGGTTTTTGCAGTTTATTTGCCAAGACATTAAGATCCTAATTGAAAATGAATGGACTTTCATTTCTGATAGGCAGAAGGTACAACTTTTTTTACTTTTTAGTTATTTATTTTTGGCACTATATTTTTGTTATTTAATTTTCTCCAAATATTCTAGGGTTTGATCAATGCTTTGGAGACTGTGGTTCCCCAAGCTGAACATAGATTTTGTGTTATGCACGTATTCCAAAATATGCACAAGGAACACAAGGGCATAACACTCAGACATTTTTTTATGGAAAGCATCTAGGGCTTCCACAATTTGGGAGTTTAATTTGCACATGAATGAGATGAAGGAGGTAATATTTGAACTTGTTTGTCATCTTTATTTTAACAAATGTGTTAAAATAAGTGTTATTTTAATGTGTTGTTATTATTTTTGTGTTGTTATTTTTGTTAGATTTCACCTAAGTGTTATGACTGGCTAATGCAAAAGCCAAGAGAACGGTGGTCAAGGTCAGCTTTTAGAACAACTTCATCCAGTGATATATTTGTAAACAATCACTGTGAGGTGTTCAACTCAAGCATTAGGAAATTTAGTGATCTCCCCATATTAACCATGTTCAGACAAATATATATTGCAATCATGAGGAAGATTCAGATCAGAAGAGATAAAATGAAGGACATGGAACTTGTTATATGCCCTAGTGCACAGAAAAAGTTGAACAAGTAAGTCCTCAACTAACATAAATTGTTGAATTTCTGCACTAGTCCTCAACTAACATCAATTGTTGGATTTTTGCAGGGCTGTAAAATGGGCTGGAAACTGTGGTGAACTGGTCAGGTGGGAGTACTTACAGTGTAACTACTACTGATGGAGGCCATGAACTAGTAGTTGACTTGGTGAAGAAGACATGTACATGCAGAAAATGGGAAATAACTGGAGTTCCTTGTTATCATGCATTTGCATGTATAGCACTAAGGAATGAAACATGAGACCACTACATTAGTAAGTGGTACAAAAAAGAAATGTATCTTAAGGCATATTTTTTATTCTTGTATGGTGAATGTACATGATATGGACTAATTAATTTGTTTATGTGTGCAGTTATACAATACAACTCTTGACCCAATTGTTGGTCCAGACTTTTGGGAGGACGCACCTGAGCCCAAGCCTTTACCACCTAATGTGAAAATTCCAACTGGTAGGCCCAAGGAAAAAAGGAACACCACTAATGATGTTCCAAAAGACCCAACAAAAATGAGCAGGAAGAATACAGTAGTGCACTGCACTTATTATAAAGCCCAATGACACAACCTGGAGGAGTTGTGCAGCTAGGGTAAGGGCCACACCTACTTCTATTTATTGCTTCTAGTGATGATATTGTATTTATTATGGACAATTTTGCAGAAAAATGATGACAAGAAGAAGGCTGGAGCAGAGGGTAAAGAATTCACTGATGGAAAGACAAAAGTCAAGTGTAAGAATTGTGGTAAAGAGGGACACAATTCAAGGACTTGTAAAGTGCCAGTAAGTATTTTACTACCTTCTTTGCACTTCTTAAACATCATGCTGTATATTTAGTTTTTTTGTTTTGTCTAGAAACAAGTGCCAAATTGGCATAGGCTTGAAACTGAGCAGCCTCATGAAGTTGTCCATGATGAAAGCACTGAGGCCCAACAGGCCCAGGGGAAGGTCCTTCTAATTCCAGGCCCAATAGAGCTAAAAGGTCTGCACAAGGTCAGGAAATAAGTCTAATGGGACAGATAGAGGGCAGAGGTTTTACTACTTTGAAAGGTTTGAAGACTTCAAAGAGAGTTAAAAAAACACAAGTTCAGGCATAACAAAGTGCCAAGAAGAAGCCCTGAAAGCCTTGAATTACAACTAGTATTTAATTTGCTACTACTTTTGGCCAACTACTTTTGCAGTCTTATTAAACTAGTTCAAATGGTTGTAACCATATTTATTTTGGCACTACTCAGTTGGTTGTAACCATAGCAAGTTGTGCTGAATTACAACTATTATTATTTTGTTAACTGGATGTTGGCAAATAGTGCCCTAGTATTTTGGTATTGTGTTGGATGCATCAAATGTAGTGACAGTGTTTACTTTGACTTGTTTGCAATGAATGATTTTGACAAATATTTGGTACTTTTATTCATTCAGTTGCATAATTGACATCAAATGTAATTACATTTTACAAACATTACTTCATAAAATAAAATACATAATCATAAAATCCAACTTCAGAAAATACTATACAAATGAATTTTAACAACGCAAATTTTATTCTACCATGACCAGGTCCATATGACCATTCTAGTTCAACCACAATAAAGAAATACGTAATAGTAGAAACCAACAAAAATATTTCCATTTCTTTGCTTCTTTCTTTCATTTTGCTGCATCATCAACAAGTTTAGCCCTCTCCAAATCAAAGTTTCCTTCTTCTTCTTCATTGTTACGAACTCTTCTTAATAAACCATTAATCACAACTTGGTTTCGATTACAAAAGGGGGCATCAATCTTCTTGAAGTAACCGCATCCATGACACCCATCAACACAACCCAAAAACCTTCTTCCCGCATTCAATTGAGTCCAAGCACACCTCTCTATCACCCATTTTCCACAAGAACACATCAGAGCCATGTTTTGATGTTCAAAGTTAGGTTGTATATGCCCAAATGTAATGAGAAGGAGATTATATACACAAATCATACACAATTAGCCATTATAAATATTATCTGCCAAAAATAACCCTGGAGCCATTATAATTTAACTATGAAACTAACGGAACAGACGCGGAGCCCCCAAAATGCTCAATAATTGTGCATTTAACCACCAAAATGGCGCAATTATTGATTTAGCCATCTCCGTGCAAATTATTTATAGTACAAGCCAACATACTGCAAAAAGTCTTTATAATTTTACCCCTGTATATTAAAAAAATTCAGAATTGTCACTATTAAGTTAAAACTAGATAAATATGTGTTAATATGATGAAAAATCAAACCTCTAATCTTTTTTCAAGAAAATTCGCTTGATAACCTTTTGTTAAGGGAATACATGTGAATATATGATATCCAAACAATTAAAACATATATAAAATATATGACATAAAAAACACACATTTCAACTTGTAGTATTAAACGAAACAATTATTAATATTACAATCAATCACACTAAAATAGTGTATCACTCAAACGATATTTAAGCCAAAAAATACAGAGTATACATCAAACAATAACATGATTATGTACATATTGTTATACAAACTTAGTCATCAAATCTAATTATTGAATCCCGTTATAATAATAATTGTCCAATCATTAAAAATTACTCAATTCAATTATAACTTGTATCAACAAGCTTATATTACCTCATATGTTTAAACACAACACTCCTCGCATTCAACCCAATACATTATCATGCATTTAACGATCAACATCAAAACATCGAAATTGACCCATCGAGGCATTCCCTCGAACAAGAATGTCTTCTTCTAGTATAAAAAAAATTCTCCTGTACTATCAAACTTTGAGTATTTCAAAATATCTTTTAGTGACTTCCAACGTAAAGTTCTTCGTCATATCAAAATATCCCAAATTAAATAAGTTACCCAATAAAATTAAATTTCGATTAATATTATACGTGTCTTATTTGAGTTAATTTCCAAACACGTCCATTGTGAAGTTTCTTTACCAATATCTTTACATTTCCACTGTGAAACACTACACCCATTCACGAGTTTTCTTCAACTCATTCAAGTATTCTTTTGCTTTTGAACACATGGATTGTATAGGGCTCAATTTCTCACAATAAAAGCACTTGATGTAAGACATATTAAGATTTTGACCAAGTACCAGTTATAGCGGAGAATGTTGTGAATTGATTAGCAGAATGCGGAATAGTTACTTGAAATGAATCAAAACACAAGTAATTAAAAACAAGAGTCTTTAAAAACTTTCTGGTGGATTTGAATGATTCCACCAGAGATATATAATATATATCGAGAGAACTCTGTGTGCAAAAAGCTCACAGCTGCTTACAAAATGATAACAACTAAGAACGAGAGAAATGCTAGGAATATAGCTTACAAATGTTTCTCTCTTGGTTGCTTAGTTCCTTAGTTACTATTCTATTGCTGCTTCTTGGTTTATATATCACCAAGATTACAAAGTAATAAGACAGGATAATAAAACAAAAACTATCAAGTCTAATACAATGCTACGTCATTACTCTATTCCAGCATCTTTGAATATCTTCATAATAACATGAAAATGGCAATGCTTCTTTGTTCTCGAAAACCCAGTTGAATAGGCTACCACATTCCATTTGCATACACTCGACGCATGTGACTGTGTTGTCACTGTCAACAGATATTTGAATTCTTTATCCGTTGAGTACATGATCATCCGTCGAGTTTATGATCATCCGTTGATGGCTTTGTTGATCATCCGTCGACTACTATATTGATCATCCGTTGATAGCTATTTGATCATCCATCGATAGCTATTTGATCATCCGTTGATGACTTTGTTAATCATCCATCGGTAGCTGTTTGGCACTTGACTTCATTTCATTTATGCAGAATTACAAGACATCATCTATGTATAATTGATCAACATATTCTGCATATCTAGTTAAAGTCAACATGACTTATATGCTACTACAAAATCTATACAAAGGTGTATGCAGAAATGTGCTACAAACTTATTATTACATAAGCTACTCACTCGATGGATAATAAGTCATCATCCGTCGGGACTAAATTATGCGTCAGGACTATAATCCTTATCCGTCGAGTGCTACATTTTCACTAAGTAAAATCTACCAAGGTGTTTTTGTTTATGAAATTATCAAGTACACAACATATGCACAACAATCTCCCCCAATTTATGTCTACTGGAATTATAGCCATAGATTAAGAGATACTTGATGACAACAAAACACCCTAAAAATACAACTTTAAAAGACAGTAGATAATACTGAAAAGTGCTTCAATTAACAAAATGTACAAAGTTTTGCTCACAGTCATTTTTAAGATGCTCCTCTAGCCTGAGCAGATTAATCTAGTTTCTTGAAGATCTGGATCTCTTTCCAAGCTTTCTGTTATTTTCTTCAATCTGATTTTGGAGTTGCCTGTGGAATTCCAGTTCATCAGATTCTGAGAGATTTAGCTTTTACTATCATCGCATAAATACCATGTTGCCATGATACGTAGTTGTTGAATTTTCGGATAATGTAGCGATGTTGTACGATTATTATATATCGTGAAATGTTATTTCGCTTTAAGGCGTGACGTATTATATAAGACCGAGAGTCGGTCGGAATTTAAGATAAAACCCGGGAATCATTCCGGAGATATTATGGGATGGTTATAAGTCCATAGTAGTACGTTTTAAAAGGGACTCATCGTCCACTTACGAAACATTAAAATACCTTGAACTTTTATTAAAACGATTTCCCAACAATCATATTCCCTCAACTATATTTTATTGTTCGAATAACATATATTATATACTTATTTCTTTATTATGGGAGTAGTATACTCCAACGTTTATTTATTTCAAACCAATTAATCATTATAGATTATTAATTATATAGACACAAACTAGTTGAGGAATATTATTTTAAATATTCTTTTAGAAAGTAAACTCATTCGAGATTTGATTATTATCAATCATCATTTAATTATTTATTAAAGGGTTATTATTGACTTAAAAATCATAGATCCTGATTTAAAATATACTTTCTGATTTCAGAATATCATTCGAATAATTTCAGATCATCGGTGAATATTATCCCGACATATTTAATATGTTGAATATAGTTTCGAGAAGAAACTTTTTCCCCTTATTAATTATCTGTTGACAATGGTCAACTCACATCCTTAGTACTTCCTCCGAAATTCTCGGAAGTACGTATATACATATATATACACTTATATCTTAGAGAGATAATCTATTTCTATCAACAAGCAAAACGCTTGGGGAACTTCGATGTGGTTCGAGTTCTCGAGATTGATAGAATTCTTTTAAAGGACAAGGGAGGGGTAGACTCTGGTACTATGTGTGCTAGATGGACTACCAAAGATACCGCAGGCGAAGGTACTCAGTGTACTCAGGAACTTGTGAAGTATGTGTATACTCGAAAATGGGACACGTAGCCCGAATGCGGCAAGGGTGATACCCGAGAGATGACGGTTTCGTCCTTCTACTAGTAGAAAAGGTTACTTTATCGCAGTACGACTGATCAGCATATGCGGTGGCTCCAGTGAATGTCCAAACCCTTCTAATTGGAATTGTGATGCAATATACCGTAACCCAAGCCTAGGTGCTGGGATTACTATTAAGGTATTCGCAAGTTATTAAATCCCTTAATGAATTTTTTTCATAAAAAGTGTGTATCACCAAGGAAAAACTATTTTTGGAATAAAACATAAATATCATATATATATGATATTATGTTTTATTCAAAAATAGTTTTCCTTGGTGATACACACCTTTTATGAAAAAAATTCATTAAGGGGATTTTAATAACTTGCGAATACCTTAATAGTAATCCCAGCACCTAGGCTTGGGTTACGGTATTGCATCACAATTCCAATTAGAAGGGTTTGGACATTCACTGGAGCCACCGCATATGCTGATCAGTCGTACTGCGATAAAGTAACCTTTTCTACTAGTAGAAGGACGAAACCGTCATCTCTCGGGTATCACCCTTGCCGCATTCGGGCTACGTGTCCCATTTTCGAGTATACACATACTTCACAAGTTCCTGAGTACACTGAGTACCTTCGCCTGCGGTATCTTGGTAGTCCATCTAGCACACATAGTACCAGAGTCTACCCCTCCTTGTCCTTTAAAAGAATTCTATCAATCTCGAGAACTCGAACCACATCGAAGTTCCCCAAGCGTTTTGCTTGTTGATAGAAATAGATTATCTCTCTAAGATATAAGTGTATATATATGTATATACGTACTTCCGAGAATTTCGGAGGAAGTACTAAGGATGTGAGTTGACCATTGTCAACAGATAATTAATAAGGGGAAAAAGTTTCTTCTCGAAACTATATTCAACATATTAAATATGTCGGGATAATATTCACCGATGATCTGAAATTATTCGAATGATATTCTGAAATCAGAAAGTATATTTTAAATCAGGATCTATGATTTTTAAGTCAATAATAACCCTTTAATAAATAATTAAATGATGATTGATAATAATCAAATCTCGAATGAGTTTACTTTCTAAAAGAATATTTAAAATATATTCCTCAACTAGTTTGTGTCTATATAATTAATAATCTATAATGATTAATTGGGTTTGAAATAAATAAACGTTGGAGTATACTACTCCCATAATAAAGAAATAAGTATATAATATATGTTATTCGAACAATAAAATATAGTTGAGGGAATATGATTGTTGGGAAATCGTTTTAATAAAAGTTCAAGGTATTTTAATGTTTCGTAAGTGGACGATGAGTCCCTTTTAAAACGTACTACTATGGACTTATAACCATCCCATAATATCTCCGGAATGATTCCCGGGTTTTATCTTAAATTCCGACCGGACTCTCGGTCTTATATAATACGTCACGCCTTAAAGCGAAATAACATTTCACGATATATAATAATCGTACAACATCGCTACATTATCCGAAAATTCAACAACTACGTATCATGGCAAACATGGTATTTATGCGATGATAGTAAAAGCTAAATCTCTCAGAATCTGATGAACTGGAATTCCACAGGCAACTCCAAAATCAGATTGAAGAAAATAACAGAAAGCTTGGAAAGAGATCCAGATCTTCAAGAAACTAGATTAATCTGCTCAGGCTAGAGGAGCATCTTAAAAATGACTGTGAGCAAAACTTTGTACATTTTGTTAATTGAAGCACTTTTCAGTATTATCTACTGTCTTTTAAAGTTGTATTTTTAGGGTGTTTTGTTGTCATCAAGTATCTCTTAATCTATGGCTATAATTCCAGTAGACATAAATTGGGGGAGATTGTTGTGCATATGTTGTGTACTTGATAATTTCATAAACAAAAACACCTTGGTAGATTTTACTTAGTGAAAATGTAGCACTCGACGGATAAGGATTATAGTCCTGACGCATAATTTAGTCCCGACGGATGATGACTTATTATCCATCGAGTGAGTAGCTTATGTAATAATAAGTTTGTAGCACATTTCTGCATACACCTTTGTATAGATTTTGTAGTAGCATATAAGTCATGTTGACTTTAACTAGATATGCAGAATATGTTGATCAATTATACATAGATGATGTCTTGTAATTCTGCATAAATGAAATGAAGTCAAGTGCCAAACAGCTACCGATGGATGATTAACAAAGTCATCAACGGATGATCAAATAGCTATCGATGGATGATCAAATAGCTATCAACGGATGATCAATATAGTAGTCGACGGATGATCAACAAAGCCATCAACGGATGATCATAAACTCGACGGATGATCATGTACTCAACGGATAAAGAATTCAAATATCTGTTGACAGTGACAACACAGTCACATGCGTCGAGTGTATGCAAATGGAATGTGGTAGCCTATTCAACTGGGTTTCGAGAACAAAGAAGCATTGCCATTTTCATGTTATTATGAAGATATTCAAAGATGCTGGAATAGAGTAATGAAGTAGCATTGTATTAGACTTGATAGTTTTGTTTTATTATCCTGTCTTATTACTTTGTAATCTTGGTGATATATAAACCAAGAAGCAGCAATAGAATAGTAACTAAGGAACTAAGCAACCAAGAGAGAAACATTTGTAAGCTATATTCCTAGCATTTCTCTCGTTCTTAGTTGTTATCATTTTGTAAGCAGCTGTGAGCTTTTTGCACACAGAGTTCTCTCGATATATATTATATATCTCTGGTGGAATCATTCAAATCCACCAGAAAGTTTTTAAAGACTCTTGTTTTTAATTACTTGTGTTTTGATTCATTTCAAGTAACTATTCCGCATTCTGCTAATCAATTCACAACATTCTCCGCTATAACTGGTACTTGGTCAAAATCTTAATATGTCTTACATCAAGTGCTTTTATTGTGAGAAATTGAGCCCTATACAATCCATGTGTTCAAAAGCAAAAGAATACTTGAATGAGTTGAAGAAAACTCGTGAATGGGTGTAGTGTTTCACAGTGGAAATGTAAAGATATTGGTAAAGAAACTTCACAATGGACGTGTTTGGAAATTAACTCAAATAAGACACGTATAATATTAATCGAAATTTAATTTTATTGGGTAACTTATTTAATTTGGGATATTTTGATATGACGAAGAACTTTACGTTGGAAGTCACTAAAAGATATTTTGAAATACTCAAAGTTTGATAGTACAGGAGAATTTTTTTTATACTAGAAGAAGACATTCTTGTTCGAGGGAATGCCTCGATGGGTCAATTTCGATGTTTTGATGTTGATCGTTAAATGCATGATAATGTATTGGGTTGAATGCGAGGAGTGTTGTGTTTAAACATATGAGGTAATATAAGCTTGTTGATACAAGTTATAATTGAATTGAGTAATTTTTAATGATTGGACAATTATTATTATAACGGGATTCAATAATTAGATTTGATGACTAAGTTTGTATAACAATATGTACATAATCATGTTATTGTTTGATGTATACTCTGTATTTTTGGCTTAAATATCGTTTGAGTGATACACTATTTTAGTGTGATTGATTGTAATATTAATAATTGTTTCGTTTAATACTACAAGTTGAAATGTGTGTTTTTTATGTCATATATTTTATATATGTTTTAATTGTTTGGATATCATATATTCACATGTATTCCCTTAACAAAAGGTTATCAAGCGAATTTTCTTGAAAAAAGATTAGAGGTTTGATTTTTCATCATATTAACACATATTTATCTAGTTTTAACTTAATAGTGACAATTCTGAATTTTTTAATATACAGGGGTAAAATTATAAAGACTTTTTTGCAGTATGTTGGCTTGTACTATAAATAATTTGCACGGAGATGGCTAAATCAATAATTGCGCCATTTTGGTGGTTAAATGCACAATTATTGAGCATTTTGGGGGCTCCGCGTCTGTTCCGTTAGTTTCATAGTTAAATTATAATGGCTCCAGGGTTATTTTTGGCAGATAATATTTATAATGGCTAATTGTGTATGATTTGTGTATATAATCTCCTTCTCATTACATTTGGGCATATACAACCTAACTTTTGAACATCAAAACATGGCTCTGATGTGTTTCTTGTGGAAAATGGGTGATAGAGAGGTGTGCTTGGACTCAATTGAATGCGGGAAGAAGGTTTTTGGGTTGTGTTGATGGGTGTCATGGATGCGGTTACTTCAAGAAGATTGATGCCCCCTTTTGTAATCGAAACCAAGTTGTGATTAATGGTTTATTAAGAAGAGTTCGTAACAATGAAGAAGAAGAAGGAAACTTTGATTTGGAGAGGGCTAAACTTGTTGATGATGCAGCAAAATGAAAGAAAGAAGCAAAGAAATGGAAATATTTTTGTTGGTTTCTACTATTACGTATTTCTTTATTGTGGTTGAACTAGAATGGTCATATGGACCTGTCATGGTAGAATAAAATTTGCGTTGTTAAAATTCATTTGTATAGTATTTTCTGAAGTTGGATTTTATGATTATGTATTTTATTTTATGAAGTAATGTTTGTAAAATGTAATTACATTGATGTCAATTATGCAACTGAATGAATAAAAGTACCAAATATTTGTCAAAATCATTCATTGCAAACAAGTCAAAGTAAACACTGTCACTACATTTGATGCATCCAACACAATACCAAAATACTAGGGCACTATTTGCCAACATCCAGTTAACAAAATAATAATAGTTGTAATTCAGCACAACTTGCTATGGTTACAACCAACTGAGTAGTGCCAAAATAAATATGGTTACAACCATTTGAACTAGTTTAATAAGACTGCAAAGTAGTTGGCCAAAAGTAGTAGCAAATTAAATACTAGTTGTAATTCCAAGGCTTTCAGGGCTTCTTCTTGGCACTTTGTTATGCCTGAACTTGTGTTTTTTTTAACTCTCTTTGAAGTCTTCAAACCTTTCAAAGTAGTAAAACCTCTGCCCTCTATCTGTCCCATTAGACTTATTTCCTGACCTTGTGCAGACCTTTTAGCTCTATTGGGCCTGGAATTAGAAGGACCTTCCCCTGGGCCTGTTGGGCCTCAGTGCTTTCATCATGGACAACTTCATGAGGCTGCTCAGTTTCAAGCCTATGCCAATTTGGCACTTGTTTCTAGACAAAACAAAAAAACTAAATATACAGCATGATGTTTAAGAAGTGCAAAGAAGGTAGTAAAATACTTACTGGCACTTTACAAGTCCTTGAATTGTGTCCCTCTTTACCACAATTCTTACACTTGACTTTTGTCTTTCCATCAGTGAATTCTTTACCCTCTGCTCCAGCCTTCTTCTTGTCATCATTTTTTCTGCAAAATTGTCCATAATAAATACAATATCATCACTAGAAGCAATAAATAGAAGTAGGTGTGGCCCTTACCCTAGCTGCACAACTCCTCCAGGTTGTGTCATTGGGCTTTATAATAAGTGCAGTGCACTACTGTATTCTTCCTGCTCATTTTTGTTGGGTCTTTTGGAACATCATTAGTGGTGTTCCTTTTTTCCTTGGGCCTACCAGTTGGAATTTTCACATTAGGTGGTAAAGGCTTGGGCTCAGGTGCGTCCTCCCAAAAGTCTGGACCAACAATTGGGTCAAGAGTTGTATTGTATAACTGCACACATAAACAAATTAATTAGTCCATATCATGTACATTCACCATACAAGAATAAAAAATATGCCTTAAGATACATTTCTTTTTTGTACCACTTACTAATGTAGTGGTCTCATGTTTCATTCCTTAGTGCTATACATGCAAATGCATGATAACAAGGAACTCCAGTTATTTCCCATTTTCTGCATGTACATGTCTTCTTCACCAAGTCAACTACTAGTTCATGGCCTCCATCAGTAGTAGTTACACTGTAAGTACTCCCACCTGACCAGTTCACCACAGTTTCCAGCCCATTTTACAGCCCTGCAAAAATCCAACAATTGATGTTAGTTGAGGACTAGTGCAGAAATTCAACAATTTATGTTAGTTGAGGACTTACTTGTTCAACTTTTTCTGTGCACTAGGGCATATAACAAGTTCCATGTCCTTCATTTTATCTCTTCTGATCTGAATCTTCCTCATGATTGCAATATATATTTGTCTGAACATGGTTAATATGGGGAGATCACTAAATTTCCTAATGCTTGAGTTGAACACCTCACAGTGATTGTTTACAAATATATCACTGGATGAAGTTGTTCTAAAAGCTGACCTTGACCACCGTTCTCTTGGCTTTTGCATTAGCCAGTCATAACACTTAGGTGAAATCTAACAAAAATAACAACACAAAAATAATAACAACACATTAAAATAACACTTATTTTAACACATTTGTTAAAATAAGATGACAAACAAGTTCAAATATTACCTCCTTCATCTCATTCATGTGCAAATTAAACTCCCAAATTGTGGAAGCCCTAGATGCTTTCCATAAAAAAATGTCTGAGTGTTATGCCCTTGTGTTCCTTGTGCATATTTTGGAATACGTGCATACACAAAATCTATGTTCAGCTTGGGGAACCACAGTCTCCAAAGCATTGATCAAACCCTAGAATATTTGGAGAAAATTAAATAACAAAAATATAGTGCCAAAAATAATAACTAAAAAGTAAAAAAAGTTGTACCTTCTGCCTATCAGAAATGAAAGTCCATTCATTTTCAATTAGGATCTTAATGTCTTGGCAAATAAACTGCAAAAAACCAAGTCCATGAGTTTGTATTCTCAGCCTCCACCACAGCCCATGCCACTGGATACATTCCCTCATTTGCATCAATGCCAACAGCTGCCAGGAGTTGACCACCATAGGGTCCTTGAGATGGCATCCATTAAGACCCACTATCTTCCTGCAACTTTCAGAAAATGCATTTTGAGTGGGCCTAAGCACACATACATTCTCATAAACCTACCCCTTTCAGCACCTGAATCTGGATTCTCAGTTAATATTTCATTATTGTCTCAGGAAGCACTCTCTTCAATTCATGACCATATTTCCAGACATGACTGTATTGCTCAGAATGTGTTCCATTTATCTTCATGAGGGCCCTTGCCTTTGCTCTATATACATCATGCTTACTAATATGACATTTCAGATCATTGACAATTTTTTGATGGAAGGCATTGACTGGCCAGGAGGGATTCATTCTGATCTCCTTCTCATAATATTTTTCAATCCAAGCACTGTTAATTTGCTTCTGGTGAAAAGTAGGCACACATGTATGTTTTGGATTGAATGTCTTTATCTGGTAAGTTGAAGTCTTTTCAGCTGGTGAAGCATAAATCTTCCAGGGGCATGGAGGTTCACAAGTATATTTTACTTTCCTTCCAATGTTCCTTGACACTATAGGCCTCTTTTCCATGATTGCATGTCTTTTAACTGCCTCTCTGAATGTTTTTGCATCTCTGAAATACATGGACAACTCAAAACTGGACTAACATATGCCTCATCATTGTACACAGGGTACCCTTTAGGCTCATCTTCATCAGTTGTATTCCCAGCCATTCTTTCATCATCACTACCTGCATAAACACTGGAATGCTCACTATCAACCCCATCTGGGTCATTGTCAAACTGATCTCCTTGGTGACCTTTTTTAGCATGAAATCTCTTATCACTAGCACCTAAATCATCAATATTTTCATCAAAAACCAGGTCATCAACACTGTCATCTTTGTTGGAGTTGTCAGAGTGAAATTTTCCTTCATCACTATCCTCTGATTCAGGATAGTACATTTCATCACTCTCACCATCTGATTCATCAGCAAATTCATCACCAAATTCATCTCGAAATAATTCTCTAGCTTCCTCCTCCTATCTAATTTATGCTTGTGTACTACAAGCAAATTCAAACTCCTTAAAATTTACCTTCTCTTGGCTAAACAAATTGTCATCCTAAACTATAGGGGTTGCCTCTCTTTCTGGTTCCAAAATATACTCAAAATCTACATTATGTGTGTTTAGTTCAGGTTGGGAAATAGTTAATGGTGGGATGACAACATCATACATTTGGACATATTGGTGGGTATTCATTGCACACATTAACATCAGCTCTTTATCCACACAAACAAACCCCTCTCCATATTAGTCCCTGGAAACCTATACCAATATTTATGATAACCTCCACATTCCCCTAACTCATTCATCATTTATTCAAGATCTAACATACTGATTTCATCTGCACTACAGTCATCAAAATACGCAATACTACCACCAACATAATTGTTTGGACCACTCTTCATTTCACCTCCATAGTTAAGTTTAATGGTAAAATACTTAGGGGCTACCACGATATAACTAACATTACGACATGCAAAAAAACTTAAATTGAACATCAAAATTGGGGCTTTCACTATATCTAGATATTAATTACATATCGAAGACAAATAACAACATTATACCTAAAATTGAAGTATATAAACACTGAAACAACTAAAACAAACTCTAAACATTATAAAACTCATATAAACATGATTCTCTAACATTATTAAACCTATATACACTATAATACAAACAAACCATGATCTATTACATAGACATACATATAAATCATATATATATATAACGAAGTAATACCTGTGTATTGAGGACATTCACGAGGCTTGTATAAGTCATGTTCTTCAGGGCTCCGTCTGTACCAGCCCATCTTCATCGATTTCGGACAGCGGCAATGGATTAGGGTTTAATCGCCTGTTCTGGTGAGGATGAAGTCCAACCGGTGCGGGGAAATGGAGGGAATGGGGGTATATGTTACTTTTACAATGAATTTACCAGTATATCCATATACTTTTAATATTAAAATGATAATCGACTAACGGAGTTAATTACAGACTAACGGAAGGGACACGGAGCACCCAAACACCCAATAATTGTGCATTTAGCCACCAAAATGGCACAATTATTGATTTAGCCATCTCTGTGTAAAATAATTATAGTACAAGCCAACAAACTGCAAAAAAGTCAATTATAAATTGAATATAGAATTTATTATAAATAACGTGTTGTAAATCTCGAATTACTGGATAATGTATGACTTAATAAATGCACATAGAGAAAGTGAAAATTGAAGAGAGAGAGAATTGTTGTTCAATATGTTTTTCACTGTATCTGATTTCAATAACTGAAGGTCCTATTTATACTTACAGAAAGATAGGATAAGATTACACGTATTATGAAAAGATAAGATAGGATTGCACGTGCTACGAAAAGATAAAATAGGATTGCACGTGCTACGAAAAGATAAGATAGGATTTTAATCAAAATTCTTTCTTACTAAGTTTCTTCTCTGGGAAGTTGTGCGAGTCTTCCTTAGTAAGTATCGCGAGTCTTCTTTAGTAAGATTTGATAATCATTATTATAACACTCCCCCTTGATTGTCAAATGTGAGTATCTCAATGATTGACTGCCTCGTTAAAACCTTGCAAGGAAAACCCTGTGGGATAAAAACCTTGACGAAGGAAAAAGAGTACAGTCTCCCCCTGAATAAAATATCTCATATTGACATCTTGATGTAATATGTTCTTCAATCTTCGCATTCCGATGTTATTTCGTCGCTTCTCAAATGTTGATGTAGGTAATGACTTTGTAATTATATCCGCCAGATTATCACATGATCGAACTTGTTGTACCTCAATATCTCCATTCTCTTGTAATTCGTGAGTGTAGAAGAATTTTGGTAAGATGTGTTTTGTTCGATCTCCCTTGATATATTTGAATTATCTTCAAACAAAATAGTGGGGCCGTTTGTAGCATTTGATAATCCACATGAATACCGAATATGTTGGATTATGGATCGTAGTCATACATATTCCCTACTTGCTTCATGGATTGCTAGTAATTCTGCAATTCTGCGTGATTTGATGAAGTTACAGCCATTGTAATAACCCCAATTTTTGGGAAATTTTGAAACCCTTGTGAATAGTGTTTTTGCTGAATGAGAAAACTTTTCATGCCACACTATGTAGGGGTTCTGATATGGATATTCTGAGATTTTATTAGTACTTTATATGGGATATAAGTGTATGTAAAGATCGTCAGAATCCAAATCCGAACACTTTGATTTTCCCGGAAATACACTAGATACGGAGAGAATTGAGTATAAGGTAACAGTATAAAAAGGATTTAAATTAAAGGATTATAATAGAGGATCATAAAAAGGAATATAATGTATTGGGAAAGGTTAAGGGAACCTAAGTAATAAGATCCCGGGTATGATCCTTCAAACGATAAACGAGAACGAAAGTTAAGCGAACCGTATAACAGATCAGCGGTCATTAGGCAAACGATTAGGAAGTTAATCAAAGGGATTAGTGGGAATGATGTCATCCAACCAATAGAAAGAGGACAAGGAAGGGAGGATGACATCATGAGGATGACATAAGCATGACATGGGAAGGAAGGAGGTGTGGTGGCTTTGTAACCACACAAATTCAAGGGCAAAAAGGTAATTGACTAAATCAAATACAAAAACCAAGCAACCAAGCCAAGTAAATTCATTCTTCATCAAAAATCAAAAAGAACCAAGGCATTAGTTCTTCATTGCTCACGGCTTTTCACTATTCAAAAGGCAAGAAAAATTCAAAATTCAAGATCCAAACTTCCTAAATTGGTGAGTAAATTCCCTAATCATCTTCATGCTTAGTTAGGGCTATATCATGAGTTTAAGCCATTAATTCCTTCTCAATCTTCTTCATTTAATCAAAGAAGAAGACTATGAATAGTGTTTTTAAGTTTTTAACTTGAAGTTTTTCTTGTTTTTCTTGAAGATCCAAGCTTTTCTAAGACTTCTCAAAGCTTCTTAAGGCTTCCTAGCTCCTCCCACCACTTCAAGGAAGGTATACCATCTCCAAACCCTAGATTCCTATATATAAGATGATTTTGATTAGTAGGATGATATTGTAGCTTGTTTTTGTGATTAGAGTTTGGGATTTGAAATGGTAGTGAAATGGAATGGTAAATGTTGAGGTTTTGATAAAAAGAACTTAAGTATGGTTAAATTAAGCTTAGGCATAAGTATAAATGATTAAATTGAATTGGTTGGGGTTGTTATGATGTGATAAGGATGGATGTTGGTTGTATGTTGGATTTGAGGTTGAATTGGGAGGGTTTTGAATGGTTTAAAATATTGGAAATCGCGTAAACATAGCCGTCGTAACGTCCGATTTTCTTTGGACTGTTTTTGTGCATAGCATTAGGACCCGAGAACCCCCTGCTAGAATATGATCACTGCCATGTTTAGATAGCTCATGTTACGAGCTTCGTTTTGATATGTAGTTCGTTCGATTCCGATGCACGGTTTAGGAGAAACGACCGTTTCAAGTAACGGCGTTTCGCGAACGAAACTTTTTCCCTCGCCTTACTTTGAAACATAGGTTAAAGACCAAAAAGGGTTAATTAATGTATGAAACATTTATGGTAAGTGTGTTAGGCAGTTGGTAAGACACTCGCGAAGGAATCGCTTTAAAACTCGTAAAGGTTAAATTATTAAAAATGGTGGAGCCGAGGGTACCCGAGTGACTTAAGCGAATCAGTGAGCGCAAAACAAGCGTTAGAGTCTAAGTTAGTTAAAGTATAGATTTACAAGTGATTTTGGTTTAATTCCAACTTACTTGTTGTTTATAGGTTACCAGACTCGTCCCGAGCCTTTTATCACCCCAAGTCGCTCAGGCAAGTTTTCTACCCGTTATACTGTTGTTGTGAATATATGTATATGCATTATCTTGCGATAGATGCATGTTGGTTAATTAGCAAATTCTTGCGTTATATTGTAGCATTTGATATGGTATATATGCATGCCTGTTTCATATTCTTGATTTATATATCTGTTGGTTCAAATGCTTATAGTTGCATAATACCTATGCTAGAGGATAGCGGTAATTTGCATATACCCTTAGTATAGGGACCCAAAGGTGAAAACATTTTCTAAAACCGGGAGTCGAGGATCCCGAGTAGATTTTATATATATATATATATTTATATATATATGGTTATAGTTTTCAAAACTATTAATCGAATAAGGTTTATTCGATAACTTTATATTATTTATTGAATATTATTTCGAATATTCATTCGAGGCTTATGACTCCTTTTATTTTATTAATTGAATATTATTTGAATATTCATTTGAGGATGTATGACTCCTTTATTTTATTTATTGAATATTATTTATATTTCATTCGAGGTATTATGACTCCGCTTATTACTGAAATATATTCTTTATTTATTAAAGAATAATGTTCGATAATCAAACTTACTTTTGATATTCAAATAAAGATATTACTTTCGTATAAGTATATCTTTGATTATTTACTATTCATTTCAAGTATAAGTTTTCCAACTTCTACCTCAATTACTCTTTATGGGAATTTTTAAATAATAATATTCAGATATTTCTTTATATTGAGACTGATTTACTTTATTAAATCAGCATTATTCCAAACACTCTTTAAAGTGTTTTCAAGTCTTTAAAATGATTTTCAAAAGTTAGAGCGGATCCCAAAAACTCATTTTTATATTTAAGATCTTCCTTTTAAAAAGGGGATTTAAATACTCGCTCAAAACCGGAGGGATCCGGCTCTGTGGTGTATTTTATATTCGCAACAAGGTTGTTGTCTTGATAAAAGAGTTTTTGATTACTTACCCAACACTCGGGAAGTAAAATTCTTGGAACAAGTTAATCCATTAACAGGCATCGCCTGGGAAATATCGGTGAGTTTTCCTTTCCAACTAGATACGACTTCTTGGTGGAGCCGTATCAACAAGTTTCTACTTGGGGAAAGTGGGGACGAGCTTTACGTTTCAGAGTCATGGATTTCATCTGAACTAGGAGTGGCGTAAGTGGTCGAGTAGCGTCGGCCCAGCCTTATTATATTGGCCCAAATGGCCTGGAAGTTCCGCTAAGGCGGTCCATTCCTTAGGAGTTCAGTGTTCGGTTGACAAGTAAATCCGACAGGTTCTCCTCTACATGTAGAAAATGGTGGGGGTTGTACTACCTACGACTGATCATCGTAAGTGGTCTTCCTGGCGCGGCAAACTCCCGTAATGAGTTCATCATCCAATTGGATATTTCTGCAATACTACCCAGAGCACTCGATAGAAAGGCTACGGTTGGGCGATTGTTGAGTGTTGGCAGGGTCAAGTTTTCTAAATGATGTTTGCATCAAATGAAGTATCTCATAACTTCATTTTATTTTGATGATATTTTAAAGGTTGAATCTATTCAAGTATTATCTTGTAGTCTCATCTATGTGATGAACTTTTGAACTAATTATAACTTGAACGGTGGTAGTTCAAGTAGTATTTGGAAAAGATATAAGTATATTGGAGTACCTTATAACTTCATCTTTTAAACTTATATCTAGTAAATGATTATCTTATGCATGACAAAGATTTTCAGAAAAACGTTGAGACAAGGTTAGATATATGAGATCACCTTGCAACGATATTTTTATACAGTTATACACTGGAACTCTGTGTATATTATGCATGGAAGAGGACTTCCATATTTTGAAAAGTATATATGTATATATATATACTGAATATTTTGCGACTTCATCGCATTAAGATATCAACTTGGTTCATTTCTTTTGACCAAGACTTTCATGAGTGCTATGAGAAGGCTCATATATTGTAATCTTTACATATTATTTTGGTGGGTTGCTGCTCACCCTTGCTTTCTTCTTTCATCACACAACAACAGTTAGGAAAGATGGCCAGACTCCAGCAGACCCAGCGCAAGCGCGTGGGAAGCGTCTCCGCGTCTTCCCGTTGATGTTGTAGCTGCTATAGCTGCAGAGGTAGATCTATTGTAGATCAGACCATCTACTTTTGAGAATCAATTATGTATAATTATAACTTGTGGCAGATAATGGCAATTAACTGTAAATTTATCAAGTAATCATTTTGGGTTGTAATAACTTTTAAATTGTGGATTCAAAGACTTGTACTTATTTAAATTTCATCTCTGAGACTATAACGGGTTGTGGTGTGTTAGTGTGGGGTCACAGCATAAGGTTATTATTATTAATTAAGTGAAGTGATATTGTGGAAAGAAAGACCGTGACGACCCGGATCCCCGACCCCGGATCTGGGGTGTTACAGAAATGGTATCAGAGCTAAGCGTTATAAACCTCAGAGATGATGGGACGTTAAGATAATAAGTTCACTAAGATAATAAGAACTCTTGCCAAGTTCATAGTCGGGCTACCTAACTAGTACTGACAGTTAAAACCCTTATGGGAACCCTATATCGTGATAGAGCGTAGTTCGTTATCGTATATGGTAGCGGGACTCCGAACCCTGAGTTGAGGAACATCAACGCGATGATGTTTTATTTATTGGAGATCGATTGTGGATCCGATAGAGTGTCCTAATGCAGGACCGGATGATGTTGATATTGAGGATGTAGCGGTTGAGGATGTTGTCCTAGAAGGGATAGTTGTGAGGAGGATCCCATGGAGGATCCTGACAGATGGATAAAGGACCACTGATGAATTGATGACCATGGTTTGGTCGACTACCAGAGGTAGGATTGGCCGGTCACTACCGGAGGTTCGTTCAAGTTGTAAAGATAGTAGCCCCTTTAACGCGGCTTACTCGTAAGACTGAGAAGTTCGAATGGACAGAGAAATGCGAGAACAGCTTTCAAGAACTGAAGCAGAGGTTGGTGATGGCCCTATGCTGGCGTTGCCGGATGGAAAAGAGATTTTGTGAAGTATAGTGACGCTTCGCACAAGGGCTTAGGGTGCGTGCTTATGCAGCACGGTAAGGTAATCGCGTACATGTCAAGACAATTAAGGTAATATGAAATTCGATATCCCCGCATGAGCTTAGGCTCGTGGCAATAGTTTTACCCTAAAGATTGGAGGCACTACTTGTATGGAGAGAAGTGCGAGAATTACCTAAGCCATAAGTGCTCTAGTACATTTTCACGTAGAAAGAGCTCAACATATGCCAGAGGAGGCAGTTAGAGCTAATCAAGAATATGATTGGGAGATTCTTTATCATTCGGGGAAAGCCAATATGGTGGCTGATGCCCTTAGTAAAAAGGAGAGACTCAAGATGATGTCTTTTGGAGAGTTTATAAGAGATTTTGAGAAAATGGAAATAGTATGAAGGTAACCGGAGCCGGTACCGAAAAGCTGTTTGAGATTGCAATACAGCCGAATTATTGGAAAAGATCATATTGTGCCAGAAAAGTGATGAATGAAGGCAGAGAGCCAACAAATATAAATTAATACGAGAAAGAGATAAGGGAATAATGAGGTATTCCTATAGAATTTGGGTTCCGAAAGTTCAAGAGCGTAAGGATGAGAACTTAGATGAGAGCCATAGTTTGAGGAATAAGATTTAGAGCAAACCCTGAACGTGATAGTCAGGGAGGTCGCCATCAAGATAGAAGGAACCCATGACATAATGGAGTGGAAAATGAGGATTTTAAATTAAAAGATGACCCCAATTATGGGGAGTAGGATGAAACATTTCATACTAAGGAAACAGAAAGTCGAGTAAGGAAAGGAGACCCGAGACGGTACTCCTATACGGCAATTCATGGACCTGTCTAAAAGAACTTAGACTATTATCCCCAACCACCACCCTGAGGAGACAGTGCGGTGGAAATTCTTTCAGACCTTTAAGTCGCTAAGCTCTCAGAGTTCCAAGGAACAAGCTGACCCAGTCGAGGCAAGAGCCTGGCTAAAGGAAATAGAGAATCATTTGAGATTCTAAATGATTGACGAACCACAAAAGACTGTTTTGTCACTTACCCTCCTAAGAGAGAGACCACCCGCTGGTGAAAGGCCAAGGAAGGCACGGAGCAAGAGATTATAATAAACTGATTTAAGTTCAGTCAATTGTTTTCGGGAAAGTAATTCCCAAGGTTATGGAATAGTGTAAAAGCTTTAGAGCCAGAACAAAGGCAGACGAGTATGATGAATTATGAATCTAAGTTGTAAAAGTTATCAAGATTCGTTCTGAAGACACGAATCCAGAATGACGGGATGTTTGAAATCAATGCTTATGTTGTGTTGGTTCATGAAATAACGATAAGAGAAAGGAATATAAAGGCAAGAGTTTGAGGAATGATAAGGGAGTTGGGTATGAGGAAACCCTAAAGACTCGTAGAATAGAAATAGAAAAGTATGTAATCGTCAGGATGAGGTGATTCACCATGAGTTAAAATTGATGGTTGAAGGCATAAGGTTATGTATATTTTATTCCCCTTTAAGTTGGGAGGATTCGAGGAAACCTTGAGATAATTCGAAGGATAAATAATGAGACGCGGATAGACTGAGGAGACAAGAAAGTAAGAAATTAAAAAATTGGATGAAGGAAGTGA
Source organism: Apium graveolens (assembly GCF_009905375.1). Classification (NCBI taxonomy): domain Eukaryota; kingdom Viridiplantae; phylum Streptophyta; class Magnoliopsida; order Apiales; family Apiaceae; genus Apium; species Apium graveolens. Next base: position 54,177 of record NW_027421453.1, read on the forward strand.
CCTTCAAGAAGGAAAGTGTAAGACCGGTGGCTGATACCCAGAAAGGGAGACGCCAGGTATGAAAGATATCCCAACATTGAGATGACTGTTGAGATAAACAACAAAAGTAAATAAGGAATTATTAAGAAGAAGTTCACGTTGAACATGACCAATATCTTCCAGAACATCCATGTTATCATTACCAAATCAGAAAGAAAAGCGGATGACCATTGTTATCTTTTGGAGGCCATATGGATTGACCTCAATTTGAATAAGGATGCTATTATGAAGTTAGGTATAGACTATCGAGGTGGGAATGATGAATAAGACCCTTATCAGGGATATATGACTTGATTTATCCATGGAAGGATGCAGGTACCTTTTAAAGGTGGAATTAAGGATAGAACATCGGTAACTTAAAATGAATCCTAGGGGAATGCATAAAGGTTGGCATTTCACCCTTAATAGGGATAGTATGAGTTTTGACAGTATGAATTGGAAAGGATTAAGGTAATAACAACCTTTAAGAATCAGTGGAGAAATTTTTCAGAAGTATATAGACAATGGTTCTAGTATAGTAAATGGTATTTTATATGCCCTGTATCTAGGGAATACAGGAGGAACGATTGAAGGATAACCTTAGAGGTTTTACAAGGAGAAAGGTAATATTCAAAATTCTCAAGAATAGAAATGTTGATAAAGGAAATATGACGTAATTATAATGTGCCAAGTGGGGCACGTGTTAAACCACGAGAAAGTATGGATCGAACCAGTAATGGTCGAAATTGTTCAGGGCAATTAGGACTTAAGATAAAAGATGTTCTAATTATGATTGAGAGTCAGTCATGACAGTGATTAACCTCTAAAGACTGAGGCAATAACTTATGGAAAAATGGTGATTTTTTTTTACTTATCAGATTTTAAGGAAAACATCTTCACAAGCTGTGATTGAAATAAGGTAGAAAATTTATTTGGAGGTGGTTAAAAGACATTGACTGTAAGGAAATTACTATCAGGAAAGGCCAAAGAGGTGGCCGACACTTTAAAGGTAAGAGGATAATTATAGGCGCGTGTGCCAAAAGAATACAGTGATGATGGTTAAAACTGTGAAGGTTGATTATGGTTTGGAAGATTGACATTCCTTCTGATGACTGTGCAATACCCAACCGTAATAGTAGTTGGTAAAGGTTTAATTCGTGTAATCGCCATGAACGGGCTATCTATCTTAGAAGGTCCTATCTTGAGATAAGCCAGGACCATGTTTCAAAAAGGACTAGATGAACCTTTGAGTTAATCTTCTATTTAGGCGTATGATTAAGAATGGTATTAACCTGCTATCGTTGCTTTGATTGAAACTCTTCTGCACTTTTATCTGCTTCATGTCATGTATGTATGTCAGGATCAGGAGTGTTCTTCATGAATCAGGAATGGTGATTATGTTACCTCCTTAGAAGGATTTGATACGACATGTATGGACTCCGTATGGTTAGCTATTAAGACTTCATGGAAAATGAATGACTACAGTAGGTCAGTGGTGGACCATAGTAAGGCAGCAATGATTCTGCGAGTATGAGCTGATTACAACCGTGAGAGTTGTATTGGAATGGGTGTTGAGATTGAGTACCACTAATCGGGTCGTGGTAGTGTATAAGTTATCATTGATAGACTAATTAAGTAGAGTATCTACCTAGTGAATATTATTCTTTCTTATCAATAGAGAGTCGTATTATTATACGAGGAAGGTTGCGGTGCAAGCATAGAATTCAGTAACGATGATGTCTAGAATGAGATCCCAGATTCGATTTTCGATGTCGAGGGAGTTTCAAAGGTGATTGTGTATAAGCTCGAGGAAGAGCATGGGTCCATAGAATGATGGACGGGATAGCGAAAATATTTAGGCACGTGAAATACGATGCTATAATACTTGATGTTGATATAAATACATATATGTTTTGTTCTCCTATGACAAACCTCTATAGTTCAGAGGTAGATTCCAAGCCAGATATTTTGGCAGTAATTTTTTTATATATACAATTCTCTTCAGTTCGTTCTTTTCTCTTCTTTTCATTTCATGTAAGCTGAGAAGAACAACCCTTCCAGAAGGGGAGGTATTGCCGAATGACTATCTATCTGTGTGATAGAAGCCTAGTAGGATACCACTATTGTTTAATTGCTTGTCAAGTACTAAAGGCTGGCCACCTTCTGTACTAACTATGCGATATAACAAGTGTTCATGATCATAGTGATCTCTCAACAAATTCCTTTACTTCTATTTGATTGATCTTTTGGAAATAGAAACAACTGAAAAAGGAGTAATAAAGTGGTGGTATTCGGAATGGAAACACATTCGTGATACTAAGGTTGACGTGGTTATTAAAAGGTTATAGAACGCTAACGAGCAAAAGTATAACCAGTATAATATTAGGAACGGAAGGTAGTAGCGATTACGAACTGGAAAAGAATGGGTATTGAGAAGCAAAAGCTCTAATGCTAAAAGCTATAATGAGAGTCTGTGCAATAGACTTGAAAGAATTTGGAATGATCACTTAACGCGGATTGAGTTATCTTACGACAATAGATCATATGTCATATCGAGGTCGCCTTATGAGATCCTTGAGGGAAGACAATGTCGATCTCCCTTATGTTAGGATGAAGTTGTAGAGCGCAAGATGCTCGGACCCGCAGTAGTCCAAAGGACCAAGGATATATAGATCTAATCAGAGGACGGCTGGTAGTAGCCCAAGATGGACATAAAGTATGTTGATTTGACACGAAAGGATAAAGAATAGGGGACCTTATGTTAAGGTATCCCTTGGAAAGGATTGATGAGGTTCGGAAAGAAAGGAAAGCTAAGTCTACAATTTGTTGGACCCTTGGATATATTAAGACGTTTGGGAAGTTAGCATATGAGCTAGCCCTACCCCGAACATGTAGCAGTCATAACGTGTTCACGTATCAATGTTAAGGAAGTGTAATTCGATGCCAGATAAATAGGGCATATGAGCGCATAGACATGCAACCAGACGTAACCTATATGGAGCAACCAGGAAGGGTTATAGAGTGAAAAGGAAAAGTGCTTAGGAGAAGGGTTATCAAACTAGTAGAGTTTGATGGTAGAACCACAATGTGGGAAAATTGACTTGAGAGTTAGAAAGTGCAATGCTAAGAAGTATCCCTATTTTTCTATCTGATTCCGGGACGGAATCCTTTTAAGGAGGGGAGACTGTAATAACCCCAATTTTTGGAAATTTTGAAACCCTTATGAATAGTGTTTTTGCTGAATGAGAAAACTTTTCATGCCACACTATGTAGGGGTTCTGTATGGATATTCTGAGATTTATTAGTACTTATATGGGATATAAGTGTATGTAAAGATCGTCAGAATCCAATCCGAACACTTTGATTTTTCCCGGAAATCCACTAGATACGGAGAGAATTGAGTATAAGGTAACAGGATAAAAAGATTTAAATTAAAGGATTATAATAGAGGATCATAAAAGGAATATAATGTATTGAGAAAGGTTAAGGGAACCTAAGTAATAAGATCCCGGGTATGATCCTTCAAACGATAAACGAAACGAAAGTTAAGCGAACCGTATAACAGATCAGCGGTCATTAGGCAAACGATTAGGAAGTTAATCAAAGGGATTAGTGGGAATGATGTCATCCAACCAATAGAAAGAGGACAAGGAAGGGAGGATGACATCATGAGGATGACATAAGCATGACATGGGAAGGAAGGAGGTGTGGTGGCTTTGTAACCACACAAATTCAAGGGCAAAAGGTAATTGACTAAATCAAACAAAAACCAAGCAACCAAGCCAAGTAAATCATTTTCATCAAAAATCAAAAAGAACCAAGGCATTAGTTCTTCATTGCTCACGGCTTTTCACTATTCAAAAGGCAAGAAAATTCAAAATCAAGATCCAAGCTTCCTAAATTGGTGATAATTCCCTAATCATCTTCATGCTTAGTTAGGGCTATATCATGAGTTTAAGCCATTAATTCCTTCTCAATCTTCTTCATTTAATCAAAGAAGAAGACTATGAATAGTGTTTTCAAGTTTTTAACTTGAAGTTTTTCTTGTTTTTCTTGAAGATCCAAGCTTTTCTAAGACTTCTCAAAGCTTCTTAAGGCTTCCTAGCTCCTCCCACCACTTCAAGGAAGGTATACCATCTCCAAACCCTAGATTCCTATATATTATAAGATGATTTTGATTAGTAGGATGATATTGTAGCTTGTTGTTGTGATTAGAGTTTGGGATTTGAAATGGTAGTGAAATGGAATGGTAAATGTTGGGTTTTGATTAAAAGAACTTAAGTATGGTTAAATTAAGCTTAGGCATAAGTATAATGATTAAATTGAATTGGTTGGGGTTGTTATGATGTGATAAGGATGGATGTTGGTTGTATGTTGGATTTGAGGTTGATTGGGAGGGTTTTGAATGGTTTAAAATATTGGAAATCGCGTAAACATAGCCGTTAACGTCCGATTTTCTTTGGACTGTTTTTGTGCATAGCATTAGGACCCGAGAACCCCCTGCTAGATATGACCACTGCCATGTTTAGATAGCTCATGTTACGAGCTTCGTTTTGATATGTAGTTCGTTCGATTCCGATGCACGGTTTAGGAGAAACGACCGTTTCAAGTAACGGCGTTTCGCGAACGAAACTTTTTCCCTCGCCTTACTTTGAAACATAGGTTAAAGACCAAAAAGGGTTAATTAATGTATGAAACATTTATGGTAAGTGTGTTAGGCAGTTGGTAAGACACTCGCGAAGGAATCGCTTTAAAACTCGTAAAGGTTAAATTATTAAAAATGGTGGAGCCGAGGGTACCCGAGTGACTTAAGCGAATCAGTGAGCGCAAAACAAGCGTTAGAGTCTAAGTTAGTTAAAGTATAGATTTACAAGTGATTTTGGTTTAATTCCAACTTACTTGTTGTTTATAGGTTACCAGACTCGTCCCGAGCCTTTTATCACCCCAAGTCGCTCAGGCAAGTTTTCTACCCGTTATACTGTTGTTGTGATGAATATATGTATATGCATTATCTTGCGATAGATGCATGTTGGTTAATTAGCAAATTCTTGCGTATATTGTAGCATTGATATGGTATATATGCATGCCTGTTTCATATTCTTGATTTATATATCTGTTGGTTCAAATGCTTAGTTGATAATACATGCTAGAGGATAGCGGTAATTTGCATATACCCTTAGTATAGGGACCCAAAGGTGAAAATTTTCTAAAACCGGGAGTCGAGGATCCCGAGTAGATTTTATATATATATATATATTTATATATATATGGTTATAGTTTTCAAACTATTAATCGAATAAGGTTTATTCGATAACTTTATATTATTTATTGAATATTATTTCGAATATTCATTCGAGGGCTTATGACTCCTTTTATTTTATTAATTGAATATTATTTGAATATTCATTTGAGGATGTATGACTCCTTTATTTTATTTATTGAATATTATTATAATATTCATTCGAGGTATTATGACTCCGCTTATTACTGAAATATTCTTTATTTATTAAAGAATAATGTTCGATAATCAAACTTACTTTTGATATTCAAATAAAGATATTACTTTCGTATAAGTATATCTTTGATTATTTACTATTCATTTCAAGTATAAGTTTTCCAACTTCTACCTCAATTACTCTTTATGGGAATATTATTTAAATAATAATATTCATATATTTCTTTATATGAGACTGATTTACTTTATTAAATCAGCATTATTCCAAACACTCTTTAAAGTGTTTTCAAGTCTTTAAAATGATTTTCAAAAGTTAGAGCGGATCCCAAAAACTCATTTTTATATTTAAGATCTTCCTTTTAAAAAGGGGATTTAAATACTCGCTCAAAATCGGAGGGATCCGGCTCTGTGGTGTATTTTATATTCGCAACAAGGTTGTTGTCTTGATAAAAGAGTTTTTGATTACTTACCCAACACTCGGGAAGTAAAATTCTTGGAACAAGTTAATCCATTAACAGGCATCGCCTGGGAAATATCGGTGAGTTTTCCTTTCCAACTAGATACGACTTCTTGGTGGAGCCGTATCAACAAGTTTCTACTTGGGGAAAGTGGGGACGAGCTTTACGTTTCAGAGTCATGGATTTCATCTGAACTAGGAGTGGCGTAAGTGGTCGAGTAGCGTCGGCCCAGCCTTATTATATTGGCCCAAATGGCCTGGAAGTTCCGCTAAGGCGGTCCATTCCTTAGGAGTTCAGTGTTCGGTTGACAAGTAAATCCGACAGGTTCTCCTCTACATGTAGAAAATGGTGGGGTTGTACTACTACGACTGATCATCGTAAGTGGTCTTCCTGGCGCGGCAAACTCCCGTAATGAGTTCATCATCCAATTGGATATTTCTGCAACACTACCCGGAGCACTTCGATAGAAAGGCTACGGTTGGGCGATTGTTGAGTGTTGGCAGGGTCAAGTTTTCTAAATGATGTTTGCATCAAATGAAGTATCTCATAACTTCATTTTATTTTGATGATATTTTAAAGGTTGAATCTATTCAAGTATTATCTTGTAGTCTCATCTATGTGATGAACTTTTGAACTAATTATAACTTGAACGGTGGTAGTTCAAGTAGTATTTGGAAAAGATATAAGTATATTGGAGTACCTTATAAGTTCATCTTTTAAACTTCTATCTAGTAAATGATTATCTTATGCATGACAAAGATTTTCAGAAAAACGTTGAGACAAGGTTAGATATATGAGATCACCTTGCAACGATATTTTTATACAGTTATACACTGGAACTCTGTGTATATTATGCATGGAAGAGGACTTCCCATATTTTGAAAAGTATATATGTATATATATATATACTGAATATTTTGCGACTTCATCGCATTAAGATATCAACTTGGTTCATTTCTTTTGACCAAGACTTTCATGAGTGCTATGAGAAGGCTCATATATTGTTAATCTTTATACATATTATTTTGGTGGGCTTGCTGCTCACCCTTGCTTTCTTCTTTCATCACACAACAACAGTTAGGAAAGATGGCCAGACTCCAGCAGACCCAGCGCAAGCGCGTGGGAAGCGTTCCGCGTCTTCCCGTTGATATTGTAGCTGCTATAGCTGCAGAGGTAGATCTATTGTAGATCAGACCATCTACTTTTGAGAATCAATTATGTATAATTATAACTTGTGGCAGATAATGGCAATTAACTGTAAATTTATCAAGTAATCATTTTGGGTTGTAATAACTTTTAAATTGTGGATTCAAAGACTTGTACTTATTTAAATTTCATCTCTGAGACTATAACGGGTTGTGGTGTGTGTTAGTGTGGGGTCACAACATAAGGTTATTATTATTAATTAAGTGAAGTGATATTGTGGAGAGAAAGACCGTGACGACCCGGATCCCCGACCCCGGATCTGGGGGTGTTACAGCCATGGTGTGTTTTGTAGATTTCCAAGAGATAGTAGTACCGCAATATGTGAATAGGTAACCTGTCTGTGATCGTTCAACATGAGGATCTGATAAGTATCCAGCATCTGCATATTCAATCAGCTGTGATTTCGAATAATTTGAAAAGAATAATCCAAGATCAATTGTCCAGAGAAGATATCTCAATATATGCTTGATTCCATCTCAATGTCTTTTAGTTGGTTCTGAACTGAATCTTGCTAATAGATTCACAGCAAAAGCAATATCAAGTCGTGTGTTGTTTGCGAGGTACATAAGAGCCCCAATTGCATTGAGATATGGAACTTATGGTCCAAGTGGATCTTCATCTTCTTTTATGGGACAATATGGATCCTTTTCAACTTCAAGTGACCGAACCACCATTGGTGTAGTTAGAGGATGAGATTTGTCCATGTAAAATCGATCAAGAACTTTTTCTATGTAGGTTGATTGATGAACAAATATTCCTGAAGATAAGTGTTCCACTTGTAAACCTAAACAGAACTTTGTCTTTCCAAGATCTTTCATCTCAAACTCATTTTTCAAATAAATAGCAGCATTAGTAATATCTTCAGAAGTACCTACAATATTCAAATTGTCCACATATACAACAATAATAATGAAACCAGTTTGAGATCTTTTAATAAATACACACGGACATACTTTATCATTAACATACCCATCATTCAATAGGTATTCACTAAGCCTATTGTACCACATACAGCCAGATTGTTTCAGTCCATATATTGATCGTTGTAATTTAACTAAGTATAAATGACGAGTCTTAGTCTCATCCAATTTTAATCCTTCAGGGATTTTCATATAGTTATCACTATGAAGTGATCCGTACAGGTAGGCTGTCACAACGTACATTGGACGTGTTTCCAATTTTTCCATACAAGCCATACCCATAAGAAAATGAAAAGTAACTTTATCCATCACAGGAGAGTAAGTTTCCTGGTAATCAAATCCAGGCCTTTGAGAGAATCTATGGGCTACCAGTCGTGCCTTATATCTCACAATTTCATTTCTCTCATTTCGTTTTCATACAAACACCCATATATTCTTGATGGGGATCACACCAGCTGAGGTTTGGACTGCAGGTCCAAATACATTTCTCTTGCACAAGGATTGCAATTCTTCCTGTATTGCAATTTCCCATTTTGGCCAATCATCACTTTATCGACATTCTTCCACACTTTGTGGTTCAGGATCGGAGTTCATAATAATATCACATGCCACGATAAAACCATATACATCATCAACCTCAATACTCCCACGATCGAATAATTTTCCGTTATGTACATAACTCAGTGAGATCTCATAATTTCCAGGTACCTTTGCTTCTATTGAAGCATGTGCCACTTCTGGGGCAATATCCTCTTATGGAGGCAATACCACTTTTGGTGGTTTTGTCACAGCCACTTTAGGGGTTTTAACCTCTTCGGGAGGTGATACCGCTTCTGGGGTATTTGATATAGCTACTTCAGGGGCTCGAACCTCTTCAGGAGGCAATACCGTTTCTGGGGTATTTTCTAGAACACTTGCCACTTCAGGGGCATGTCCAATCAATTTCCCTTTTCATGGTACAACATCTTTTGCACCAACAGGTCTACCACGCTTCTGGCATAGTTTTGAATTACCAACCAATTCTTCATGAATTGCTTTAAGAATAGGGATTTCAACCCTTTCCGGTGCATTAACAGCAGGTATATGTGATTTTATGACACGTCTAGAATCATTAAAATCACCTGGCATTTGATTAGCAATATTTTGCAAATAAATTATTCTTATAACCTCATATTCATATTGTTTAGTACGTGGATCCATATAACTTAATCTTGAGGCATTCCATGATAGTTCAGAATTTAACTTATACAAAACATTATCTCCCCCTAATGGAGGGAATACAGACTCATCAAAATGACAATCAGTATATCGAGCAATAAAGACATCACTGGTTAATGGTTCAAGATATATTATAATAGCATGTGAATCAAAACCAACATATATAACTACTCTTCTTTGTGGTCCCATTTTAGATCTTTGTGGAGGTGCAATTGGAACATATACGGCACTACCAAAGATCTTAAAATGTGAAATATTAGGGGTTTGACCAAGAACTAATTCATGAGGAGATTGTTTGTGGTAAGCAGATGATCTTATCTTAATTATATTGCGGCATGAAGTATTGCATGACCCCAAATAGAAGTGGGTAACTTAGATCTTAGAAGTAAGGGTCGTGCAATAAGCTGACGTCTTTTAATTAACAATTCTGCTAAATCATTTTGTGTATGCACGTGAGCTACGGGGTGTTCGACAGAGATTCCTACTGACATACAATAATCATTGAAAGTAATATATGTAAATTCAGCGGCATTATCAAGTCAAATTGAGTTGATAAGATTATCTAGGAAATTGGGCTCGTAATTTGATTATTTAAGCAAGAAGCTTGACAAAGGCTGTATTTCTGGTCGAGGCAAACATGAGACCATCTAGTTGAAGCATCGATTAGGACCATGAAATATCTAAATGGTACAGATGATAGATGAATAGGTATGCATATATCACCTTGAATTCTTTCTAAGAAATCTGGAGACTCGTTTTGAAGTTGAACTGGATATAGTTGAACAATTAGTTTTCCCAAAGAACATGTTGAACAAGGAAGTTCATCACGTAGCATGACCTTTTGATTCTTATGGGGATATCCCGTAGAATTTTCTATAATTCGACACATCATGGATACTCTTGGATGACCAAGTCTTTCATGCCAAATGGTGAGTGAATTTGGATCTATAATTTTGGGAGTAGTGATACTGTGAGACTCGATTACTCTAATTTCGGTAGCATATAATCCATATAAGGTTGATTGCAATTTTTCTAAGATCTTCTTATGTTCCGAGGTGATTGAGGTGATAAGGAGATATTCTTTTTCATTTTCTCTAGTGGTTTCTATAAGTAAACCAATAAGATGAATATCTTTAAAACTCAGAAGATTTCTAGTGGATTTGCTAGAATATAGAGCATTATGTATGTGAATTTGTGTCTCACTTGATAGTATAAAACTGGCTTTCCCAAAACCCTATATGATATTTGATGTTCCCGAAATCGTCCAAACATGTGAGTTGGCTTTTAGTCAACTTTGAGAAATAGTTCTGATTTTGTAAAATTGTGTGTGGGTCGCGCAGTCAGCAATGCATATCTCTCCTTATTTATATTGTCTATATAGAACTGAACAACAATTTTATTATGCAAATAACGTACATAATACAAGAACATAAAACAAGTACATGAAAGCAGAATATTTAAACAAGCATGTTGAAAATATAACATCAAAGAAACAAATGAAATCTAGTTATCTAAATCATAATAAAGGTTAGCAACAACGTCTAGTTCATTTGAGGTCTTGTTGTTTGGTTCTTCACTTAGATTATGACTAGAGAAGTTCGTTTCCACCCTTTTCCCGTTATTCTTTTTATTTTCCTCGTAGAGGTCAACTAGATATTTTGGTGTGCGACAAGTACGTTTCCAGTGCCCATGTGCCCCACATATGAGACAGATATCCCTAATATCTTCTTCTTGTGGTGCCTTCCTTTTATTTGGCACTCCATGTTGTCACTTCTGGTGGTCAGAGTTGTTGTAACCATCACACTGCCACTTCAGGTGGCTAAAGTTAAAATGATTTTGAAACGGACCTCGAAAGTTTTCATGCCCACGGTTTCGTCCGTAACCTCGTCCTCCTCTATGCCCTTTCCCACGCACATTCTTCTGGAATTACGTGTTATGTACTTCAGTTAACTGGGCAGAGCCTGTGGGATGAATCTGATGATTTTTCAGTAACAACTCATTATTCTTTTCAGCGATAAGAAGAGATATCAACTCGCTATACTTCCGAAAATTGCACTCCCTATAATGTTGCGCCTGAATCATAATGTTGGGGTGAAAGGTTGAAAGGGTCTTTTCTATCATGTCAGCATCAATAATATTTTCACCACACAAAATCAGTTTTGAGCTTATTTTGAACAAGACAGAATTATATTCAGCGACAGATTTAAAATCTTGCAACCTTATATGTATTTAGTCATAACAGGCAGGGTGTAAATTGATAATTTTTTTCTTGATCAAACCTATCTTTGAGATTGGTCCAAATGGTGAATGGATTTTTCACAGTTAGATATTCAGATTTCAAACTTTCATGGATGTGGTGTCTAAGAAAAATGATAGCTTTAGCATTTTGTTCAACAGTTGGGGTATTTTCTGATTCTATGGTGTCTTTTAGCCCGTTTGCACTAAGATGTAATTCCACATCGAGTACCCAAGACAAATAATTATCCTTAGACACATCCAACGCAACAAACTCTAATTTTGCAAAATTTGTCATTCTGAATGTAAAATAAATATTAAAATATGATGTAATGCTTCACAAATATATTTAAACAATTATTTCCAAATAATAACATATATGGTAAAATTAATATAAAAGTTACGATGGCATAGCCATCCAGAATTTTTTTGGATAATACTTGACGACATTATAGCGTTTAAACAATAATATGAATAAATAAAGATAATAATCAGAATCAAATGATTAAGTTTAAAACATACCTCTTTCGTTAAATGAAACTTATTCAGGTAATACCTTCTTCGTGAATAGAGTTTATTTGGACAATACCTCCTTCGTAAATAAAGCTTGCTCGGGCAGAGACTCGTGCTGATAACGTATTGTAAATAACGTGTTGTAAATCTCGAATTACTGGATAATGTATGACTTAATAAATGTACATAGAGAGAGTGAAAATTTGAGAGAGAATTGTTGTTCAATATGTTTTTCAGTGTATCTGATTTCAATAACTAAAGGTCCTATTTATACTTACAGAAAGATAGGATAAGATTACACGTATTATGAAAAGATAAGATAGGATTGCACGTGCTAGGAAAAGATAAGATAGGATTGCACGTGCTACGAAAAGATAAGATAGAATTTTAATTAAAATTCTTCCTTACTAAGTTTCTTTTCAGAGAAGTTGTGTGAGTTTTACTTAGGAAGTATCGCGATTTTTCCTTGGTAACATTTGATAATCATTATTATAACATAATTAGATTATTACATTTATTTAATTAATAAAGATTTATGATAGTGCGAAAAACGGAAAGATGGTGAAAATGAAAATTCAAAAAATTACCAAACACACGCAATCCCTAAAATATCAACCCTAGTACTCTCCCCTCTCTCTATATCTATAATATAATTAGGCGGGAAAACCCCTCAGCTTCCTACAACACCGCCATTGTTTTGTATCGATCACATCATCTCTCTCTACAATGGACGTCGCCGATGATCGGAAAGCTGTGCCGTCGTCGGAAATCGATCAGCGGACTAAGCTTCGTAAGCGGTGCGAGTTAGCCACCGTTCTCAATTTCTTATCCGTAAGTAATTTTCATTTATATATTAAATAATTATAGTTTTTGTTAATATTTAAAATTAATGATACGATATGTCTTTATTATTTGCTATTTGATTGTTTGTGTGTTTGATTAGGTGTTTGAGCCGTTGTTAAAGAGCAAAATGAAAGTAACAGCTGAAGATATCGAAATGGCGATTATCGAGCCCAATGATTTGCTCGCTAAGCTTCATGTTATGCTTTTGAAGGTATATTTTTATTTACGGTGTTTTGTTTGATTGAGAACAGTTTTAGTGTGAGAATTATTGTTCTTAGACCTGGTTATATTGTACACGACACAGAAATTTAGTGTCTGGGTTTGAATTTGTAGGTACACAAACACGAAAGTACATGATAAATTAGTTCCATGTTTTGATTTTTTAGTTTGGGTGCACGGCACAGAAGTACCCAAAAATCCATATATTTATAATTTAATAAAACTGTTGTCACCTGAGCAGGAGAGACTATGGATGTGCGTAATGGTTTTGTGTCAGTAATTTATTTTCCTTATCTTTGTTTGTTTCGTAGTATGAGTTTGGGAGCTGAAGTGATTGATCAGAACGTTTTGTTATAATACGTGTACATTTTGCAATTGCTTGCTTTTGTAGAGGTTACACTTGAAAATTTTATTGAGTATGTAAGGTGTTTGGGTTTAGTTGCTGCTACTGACTCACGGTTATTGCTAGATTTTGATGTTACTATTTGTAGTTCAAGGAAATGTAAATTCGGGTTTTTGGTGTTGCATAGAGTGAGAAATATATGCGCTTGCTGGTTACATTGAAATTAAAGTGAATATGTTAGATGAAGACATCGTGGTGAGTGCATGATAAACAGCACATATTGATAATTTTGAGGAAATGTGTCTCTGTTTTAAATATTTGGAAGAGTGCAGCAAGGGTGTCTTTACGTCTTCCTGTTGTTTTAAAATACTTGTTTAGTAGTTGTTAGTTACTCACAATGTTGTCCGAGACAAATTAATCGAGAGGCATTCATCGTTTGGTATCTGACCCAAAGTAATATATGCAGGGTATACCACCAGTAAGTAAAACTTTAGACCGTACTGATGCTTGGGTGACTGCACTGTGTAAGAAACTTACTGATTGGTGGCCATGGGTAAGTTAAATATGTGTGATTGTTTTGTACTACCTTACTCACTATATTTACATTATTCTTGTTATGCTGGTATTTCAATTTTCAGTTCCCCTGTTCTTGGCAGGTTGCTGACGGGGATCTTCCTCTAACCGAAAATAAAGGGTAATAAGTTTTTTCATACATCTTTATGTCTTATCTCGTCATCAGCAACATGTAGTCTTAAACATTTGTTGCTGCTATGGTCTGCTTTATTGAAGGAAGGAGATTTCTAAATACAAAGAACTTGAACCAACAACCCGTCTAGTGGTACTTAAAGCGCTCTGTGAGATCCGACTTAAAGTACTGTATCTGAATATCCTCTTATTTGACATTGATTCATCTGCTTGATGTGATAATTTTATCCAGTTAAATACTATCTAGGTAGTGATATTTCCATTTCTTTGAGTTCTCAGCAAGGTGATGCAGTGTCTTATATTAATAGTACCATGAAAACTGGCTCCGAGGTTTCTACATTTCGGAAGAAAAAGATCTGTGGTGATGAGAGAGGGACTTTATACTGGTAACTGTTTATAATTCTGTTGATATTCAATTATGTTCATTATTGTGTTAATTTTTTAGTATGTCTGTTTCCGCCTTTTATTATGAGTACTTAAAAACCCTTGCTATTCATGGTAGGCTTGATGGGAATGATTCCATTGGTTATAGACTGTATAAAGAAGTACGCGGGTTTGAATCAAAGCAAAACGACAAGGGCAAAGGCTTTCTTCCAGTGATAGATGTTCAATGGGAAACACTTGCTACCAGTCTTGAAGAATTTCGTGAAGTTGTGGTAAGCATACAATATTCTCTATGTTGTTAGGACAAACTTTAATCACTTCCATTTACTGGCAATAACAGGTTGAGTTCTCATCTAGTAAAATAATGATGGAAGTTGTTTTGTAAGACTGTTGAAGCTAATGTGATTCCAGTACTTGAGAAACTACATAAGGTCAGTTTCTTGGATAGCCTGATAGGTCTGTAGCTTCTTAGATTAAAGAGCACTGGCAATTGTGAACTTGATATCTATAGTTATGTACATTTTTATCTTTTCTGTGTACTTCGAATTTGATTGTTAACCTTTTGACCTTCAACAGAAGAGAGAAAGGGAAGCAAAACAACAAAAACTAAAGAAGCGATTTTAAGTGGTTTTCAGTTTTATGGTCTCACTCGTACATGCCGGACTCGTACGGCCGTATGTTACACATATGGTATAAGTTACAATCTTTGCTGATGTACTCTCTTGGTACCTTGTTCGTACATGTTATGATATACATACATAGCTAACACGCTTGCATAGTCAAGGTTTTAACTAAAAGAATACCTTATATCATATGCAGATGAATATGACAAAAGAATTAGTGAGGCTATAAGTGTACATCAACGACAGCCAAAGTACGTGGTACAATGGATATACTTTTAGTATCTTGCTTGGTTGCTTTTCTTTTTACTAATTAGCTTCTGCAAATTTTCCGTTAAGGGCCACAGAATTCTTTTAGGTGTACCTTGATATTGTTTTACTTGTATGTCATTGATTTTGGGTTTGAACATTTTTATGATTTAGAAAGAGAAAGATGGCCAAGGAGCGGGAGGATGTAAAAAGTTAAGTGATAATAAGAAAGCAACTGAAACTGCTTCAAAAGAGAGCTCTGGATCAGAGATGAGACCAACGGAGGATAGTAAACACGGTGATAATGAAAAAGGATCTGAAAGTATTTCTCAAGAGGACTCTGAATTGGACATAAAAGCACAAGGTGGTGTTGTTCCTGATAGCGAAACTGAGAGTGAGAGGCAGCAGGATGTTGATATTGATGACAACATGAAATCAGAAGATATTGTTTCAGACAGTGAAACTGAGAGCGAGAGGCATGAAGATGGTGATATTGATGACAACAGTGATGTTGCGTGGGATGAGGAAATAAACGATGCTAGTAGTGAGGATGACATTGCTTCAAACTCCTCTGACAAGGAAAACAATAACCTTGGCAACAATCATGTTACATGTGCGCGCAGGCGAGAGGGGTTGCCTCGGAGTAAGACAGTAGCTGGGGTTGTTAGTCCTGCACAAGAAAATAGTAATCAAGGTGCTAAAGATAGGCCAAGGGGGAGACTCACTCGTAAGAGCTCCCTTGAGTCATTTGTTGCCCCTGATTCCGAAGAAACAAGCTCATCAGCAGATTCCAGTGGTAGGAGTAGCAGTGTAAACTTGTCTGATGACAGTGTCCTTGGCTGATCTTTTGCATAACTTATCTCTTTTCCCGGGTGACCATAACTACTGGTTGTGTTACTATTGGAAAATCTTTTACTACATAATGGGATGTGTAGTACCAAAGCTCTGTTGTTTTTGGCGAGCTTACCCAAACCATACGCGTTCTATAGCTATTTTGTGTTAACTAGTGAAGGAATGAGAGAAGGGTGATTTTTGTGACAATTATATATCTGATTAGCTTGCCTTTCCTTTAATGGTGAATATCTTATCATCTCATGAACGAACTCTTAGTATGTGAGGATGTCTAAACATATATTTTCAACTGCCCGTAGCGTACATGTGTTAGTATGTTTTTGGTGAAGTGCAGCAGTATGATAATAAGAAGATGAATGAAGATGTTGCTCAATAATATGATGTAAAAATTAAATGGCCTTTTAATTTATACGTTCATCACGATCATCTTTCTTCATGATTTAATACACTTAACACTTACTGTGTATAACTGTATATTCATCTTACGTGGTCAAGGTCTTTAACTCATGCATAAGGTCTTTAACTCATGCATTTTTTTAAATTTTCGCTAGTATATTTGAAACAAAGTTTTCTAAAGGTATTTAAATTCATTGAATTCCATTTTACGTGTAAATAACACTTTTTTCCCGATCCGTTTTGTTTAAATGTTAAACGCGGTTAATTATAAGTTTTCCTTGAATAATTGTTTGTTTATTTTGATAAAACAAAAAATTTTACCGAAAATAAATAAATCATGAATATCCGAAAAAGTCTATACGAATGAATAGTTTTGGAATCAAAATTTTTGTTTATTTATCAAAATTGTAGGTTCATAAAAATATTTGCGTACCGTATTTGTTATACCAACACTCAAAAAATATAAAAATAATTTTCTAAATAAAAATTTTAACCAGATTTTACTGCAGTTAAAATTGTCCCTAGAAACTAAAAATCGGGCATTCGGGTCGGGTCAAAAAAGATCAAATTATGCAGATTCCGTCGAGTTTACTCCACCAAAACTTCCCACCATCATCACTATAATCACCAAACACGAACACTCCTCTGTAAAATCACACACACACACAGAAACACACACTATACATACATGTATCTATAGTTAACCAACCATGGTAGACAAGGACACAGAGCTTCTCTCTAAAGTGATCACAAACCACCTCTTCCTAGGCCAATTCGAGCCTTTTCGAGCCACTCTCCTCACTCTCCGATCTCGAAACGAAAACCTAGCTCGCTCAATTTTACAAACAATTGTCTCGAAAGGCGGTCGTTTCGATAACTTGTTGTTTTCTCCCTTCCTGTCCTTCTCCTGCTCATCTCACTCATTTATGTACTCTCGAATTACTCCAATTCAATGATCCTTGTGTAGGTGTTTGGAGTTTCGGTGTTGATTCGCTCCGCTTACGCGCTGAGTTTGCGCTTTGTGTTCAGGTTATTTGTTCTAGAGTCGGTGATTGGGGTAAGGAGAGTGTTGGATTGGGTGAGAATGTTGAGATTGAGGGGGTTTTGGCGGGAAATACGGTTTTGGAGAGGGTTTTGGAGGTTGGATTGAGTCGGTTGAGGCCGACTAGTGTCGATGAAGGCGATGAGGATGATGATGGAAGAGTTGTGGAGTTTGAGGAAGAGGAGTTTGGGTGTTTGAAGAAGGTTGTGTTGGGGAATGCGGAGATGTTTGAGGCGTTGTGTGAGAATGTGGAGAAGCAGGTTGGGTTGGTCGAGAGTGAGGATATGGGGATAGGGAGGAAGGTGGATGGGGATATTAAGGTGTTTAGGATGATTCAAAGGGTGTGCAGGAAGCACATTTGGATGCGATGAGTGAGTTTTTGAAAAATGGTGATGAAGATGGAGTGATTGGGCATGTGCGGTTTCTTCATTTGGATTATGGAGTTGAGGAGTCTAGATACCGGTATGTGTAGTTCGTTAGTTACTAGTTAGCTGTTTGAAAATTTAATTTGTAGATACTTTTGTTTCAACTAACCATGGTTTTGCGTTTGAACTTTATGTTTTTAAGATGAACTTACCTGATCCTTTCCTGTATAAATTATAAGGCGTGTGCACAGTACAAGCTGTGTTGCTACATTGTTTTTGTTTTACGGACTCGGGACTACTCTCCTTCATGAAGGCTCCAGAACTGAACTTTAAAAACCTAAATCAACAACATAATGCAAATTAAATGATAATGTGGCTCGTTAAATGAGGTAAAGAGATCAGTAGACTACCCGCCTTCCCGACGGTCGACACATAAATTTTATCAGCTTAAAGCAGCAAAAAGATGCAAAATGAATGAGAATGCCACTCATACAATACTAACAATGATGAGAGATGTCTTCTGCTAGATTAAAAGTTTTTGTATTAATTCAAAAGCTGAACCACTGGAACTTAAAACTTAACAACTTATAATCGTATATATGATACTTTGTTCTTTGAAGTGCTCTAATACTTTAAGGAACAGTAATTGGTTTCAGACTGTTCCACTTGGTCTTGTCCAATTATATGCCCTCCCTTTGTTGTTTTCAATAGTCTCCGTTTTCTTGTTTTCAATAGCATGGTTTTGCAAGATCTGGTCAAGAGGGTTATGTTGAAAAAAGATGAATATGGAGACACCTGGCTGGCCATTCGGCGTAAATTGTTATCAATATACGCGGAAGCTCTTTCCTCAACTTGCATACGTCTTGTTCAAATGATTCAGGTGGTAAAATTTTCCTAATTTTAGTTTGATATGTATAAGAGCTAAAATGATGATGGAATTAGTGTAAATGATAGTGATGATCTGGTCGTAGTGAATAGAAAATGATATTCACTTGGGACACCAACATTTTATGAAACGAGAAATGCATGTTATGGATTGTTTGTAAATTTCATTAAGTTGATAAGTTAATGTATGATGTCAGACATGTACATATAAGTTCTTGTTAGAAAATTACTATTTGCTTTTTCTATGATATGTTATCTGATCTCATTTACATTTACTATCCTTATATCCTACATACATGCATATAGGACCCATAGCGGAGGACCAAGAAAGCAAGGACACCATCTTAAAAAAAGTAATATGCTTTAATTAAAAATTTTACTGGTCTAGGGCATACTTGTGCCTTTCTCGAGTTCTTTGAGCTCCTACGCTGATGGATTTAAGAGCCTGTCTGGTGAATTGCCTGGAATCATATGACTCCTAAGTAGAAGTTATATCTCAAAGATGCCAAATAATAAGCAATTTGTGCTTGGGTATGTATGCTTCCTTATAGTAATTTCTTGTTCGGTATTAGAAATTTTCAAGTATTATTAGTGGAAAGGGCGAGGAAGGACTTAATTATGATAATATCCTATTTCATACATAATTTTAGTCTTGTGTGGCAGCCTTACAGTTGGTTTGACCGTGCTTAAGTTCATATAAGTTTCTAGTTGCTTACTTTGGAATTCCCATAAAAGTAAAACTAATCTATTTCTGTAGATCAGTTCTCTATATCTAGCTCTTGGTTATGGTTCTTAGCTTCGCCACGTTGTTATATCGAAAGAATGCTTGTCCTGTAATATTATAATTTTTAGTCGGAAGAGTTTGATTTCAATAATTCATATGTTTGTTCAAGTTCTTATATTTTCAGAACAAAATATTTTTATAAATATTTCTACAAATACATTTGAAAATATGAAATATATTAAAGTAATATAATTCTTAAGATCTAACTTATGAATTGAGATCAATTTGAGAGATGAAAAATTAAGAAAGTTTATTATTTAACCATTTAAAATAGTAAATATGTATACAAGAATATTATTTTTTCTTAATTTTTATAACGAATTTGTATATATAATATTATTTTTTTACTTTTCTAAATATTTTTCAAATTTTTGTCCATGAGACTGATTTTTTGACTGATTACCCCGTTTTTTTGACCGATTAATCCGACTTTTCTCGATTTTGACCGATTTTGTAAAAACTATTTGACCTGATTTTCGCTTAATCATTTCAATTTTCTACCGAATAGCGATTAATCACCGATTAATCACCTCGATTAATCGCCGACTTTTAGAACACTGATATATATATATAAATTTTATATTATTATTTTGATTTAAAAGTAAATATTATTATTAGGTAGTTTAGTTATACTATTTATATTTGTTAGGATGATTCTAGATTATTCTATTAGAATAATAGAAGGATTTGTTTCCTACAATTTATTATGGTAGTAGATACTATGAGGACTTATTTTTTATTATCTATACAAACTTTTTAATATTTCAATATCAGGTAAACATATGAATTGATTTCTCGGAAGAATCTTATAATTTTTTTGCGACTCCACTGATTCTCTAAATGGGATAGGTAATTTGTTCCTTATTTTACCCTTTCCACCCTGGTCCTACGTCACTAATGTTCTTGGATGAGTTGCAAACTTGCAAGTTGTTCAATAATATGTTGTGTGTTGGATTTTAACAAGAAAATCTTGACATTGTCTCTAGGGGAAAATTACGTCATAGACCCGAATTTAACAGTTTCTAGAAGCAATGACCATTAATTTGTTCAAGATCTGCGAGAAATGATTAAAATTGACAGGCTTGCAAAGCGATTCATTAGACAGGTTCAAAGATTAATAAAATTTAATTCAAAGAATGTAAGGAAGTGCTAAGAGGCACACAAATGCTAAAATCATAGTTTCCAGTCAGTTTATACAAGTGAACTAGAGATTGCATTTGACGGAGGTGTGTAGTATGTAATTATAAGTTATAAATTTTGTTTATGTACTAACACAAACTCTCCATAGTTTGCATTTAGCTATAGTTCACTTGGGGTGTTTACTTAGATTTAGGGCTGTAGATGGCCGAGACCTTTACGAACAATTTTTCAGTTTGAAAAGAGCTCAACTCTGTTTCGTAACGAGCTAAACTTGAATATCCATCACTATAGAACTTCCAATCGCATTTAGTTTTTGATTTATAAACAGAAGAGTTCGAATCTAAAATTAGCAAATACTTACACTCCAGTAGTTCCTTTCCGAACCCATTTCTCATATAGTCATATGACCCAAACACCTGCTTGAAAGTCAGAAAGAGCTTATACAATTTCAAGTTCCACACATGATTCCCAAAACTCAAAACTCCTTCTCGGAAGCAAACATTTATTTTCCAGATATATAGAATTGAAGCTGTAGATATTCCATAAATGACAATTCCTATGTTCTATTCTTTTCTATGTTTGCTAGCCGATGTTAAGTTTCTGAGTGCCACAGAAATACCTAGTTGGATTGATCTGGGCGGCATTGATCTCATGAATTCGATTTTCCACAGATTTTCCAAGATGATCTTCTAGCGGAAGAGTAGAAATTTACAGAGCTCTCTGTAGCAATCAAATGTTACCAGTCCGCTGGAGCGTTTGCGGAATTATATTTCAGAACCAAAGCCAGAGACAGGTGACTTGACGTCATCTTTGAAGATAGCAACTTCCCTCGTGCAATGAGAGACTTATATCATTATGCTCGTGTTTCTGGCGTTCATGTATTAGATAGTGTGTCATGAATATTGCTCTTCAGCGTCAAGATGGAGCACAGACAGGAAGCGAGCGATGTAATTTACAATATGACAATTATATATTTGTCCAATCATGTGTCACATTCAAATTTGATCGATATTCTGTTCACTTTTAAAATGTGCTTCTACAATTTCTTTGTCT